>NC_045436.1:154139811-154213302 GCF_002776525.5 Piliocolobus tephrosceles
CACAGTATTTTTTTAATGATATTTTTATTGTGTGCAAATAGTTGTTAATAACAATGGAAACATTATACTTAACATACCTAACATAATCTAAAATTCCCCATATAACAATATCTTTTCCCACTATTACATAAAACTTATTTCTTTAGTATCACAATAAACCAAATCTATGTTGCATTCAAACTCTCAAGTTTGAAGAGTCTTCTAAATTACTTCAGGCTTCAGAGTGACCAGTTTTATTTCCTATACCATGTTCAGGACCTTGAATTCTTTGGTTTATTTAAAATTTCCAGTATATTTTAAAAGAACATGAGCAATTCTAAGCTTTGTCTGCATTTTCTCTTTTTATTCCACTAATTGAACTATACATTGTTGAAAGTTAAGCAGCTGCATAAGAGTCACCCAGAAGCTTTTGACAAATATTCAGTATTTGAATTATGCTCCTGCCAGACATACTAAAATGGCCTTCTAGCCATGACATTTCTGGGCTCTATTTTGAACGATTTTGAAATGTCTGCTGCCTTTAGTTGCTTTGCCTGGTTGATGGCAATCTTCTTCAGGACTATAATTCTTTCAGTACTGTACCATGGGGTGCTATCTTTTAAAACAGTTAAAGCAATTTTGGGTTATGTTAAGTGGAAATGCATATGTGGTGATATACATGCAAAAAATTCAATGCACTTGATGGCGATATAGGTTAAATTAACTTCATATGGTTAAATTTGTCTGTGCCTAGATAATAACTGCTAAAAATGTACCATAAGTTACTTCTGAGTGACAACTGAAATATTTATTTTAACTTGGGTATAATACAAATTCTGACTTTAGAAACACAATTTACTAGGGAGAGAATGTGCTCTGGGGTCCGGTATATATAATAATTCATTTAATGCTACATTTATTGAGTACCATTGGCTACATGCATTATGTTATGTCTGGAGATGCTGCAATGAATAAAGAGGCCTCCTTCTTTCCCACCAGCCAGCTGTTACTCCATGTTGAGCCTGACTTTCCGCTGGTTGAAACATTTGCTCTTGGCTTATAGTTGTGGAGCGAGGCAAGCTGTACAAACAGGAAGGTCTCCAGTAATGCCCGTTTCATAAACATTCAATTCTAGGCCCTTCTGCCGATTTAGTTGTGTGCTCTTGAGCTCTGAGGCTGTTCCTAGTGCCAGAGGACACCAGACCTCAGCCACGGCACAAACAAGCATCACCTCTGCTGTCATGGGTCCTTTCATTGATGTCTACCTTCTTCCTGGGCAACAGTTCAGCCCTCCACAAAACATGGCCTAGGCACAAGTATCTCCTTGATGAATCAAGAGGCAAAAATATGTCAAAAATATATAAACATAGTATTCTTCATCCCTGTAAGTGGTACCTGTATCCACCTCATTTTTGAAGCCCAAGTCTAGGAGTTGTCTGTGATATCTCACTTTTCTTCATTCCTTGTATGTAATCAGCAAATTTCTCTTACAACTCATCCTAAATACACCATTGTTAATGCCTTGCCCATTGCTTCAAGTGCAATCGGCTCTATTACCTTTCTAAAATATTGGAATAGCCTCCTATATATTTTTTTAATTCTTGCCTCTGATAATCTTTTTTCAGCTAAAATGATGTTTCTAAACATAAAGCTGATACTGGAACTTCTTTTCTTACAATCCTCCAATAATTGCTGTTGTATATCCGGACATATTACCCTGGTTTATGTCCCAAAATGCTACCCTGTTTTGTAAGGTCTTACTTGTCCTGCACCTGACTGTGTCCCTAACCTAGATTCTTTCTGCTTACTTTTCTGTAGCCACATTGAGCCTTTGTCTGGTCTTTATTGTGTAACAGTAGTTACTGTCTTATAGCTTTGTGTTGGTCTTCAATCTGGAAGATCTTCCTCTTGATCATGACAAGACTGACAATACTAGCTACTTTCTAAATCTCCCTTAAATGTTACCTTTTTGAATGCAGTTTTCCATATCCAACCAATCTATAGCTAGTCATTAACCATAGTATCACAAGAGCATTTTTTATTATCCGTTATTTTGGAACACTTACATATATTTATGTATATATTTTCTGTGTCCTCCTAATTAGAATGTGAGCTCTTTTATAATAAGGATCTTGTCTCTCTTCTTCCCTCGTTATTCCAATAGAAGGCCTATCCCCCTGAAGCAGGTCAGCAGTGACGTCTGCAATAGGGTAACTCTCCCGAGGAAAAGAGAGAAATAAACAAGAGAAGGATGACGGAAGAGTGGTTAGGTAGAAACATCTTAGCATCAATGGGGTTCTAAGGAACATTCAGCAAAGCCACTGAGGGATCCTCAGGCCACCCATCAGAGAGTCCTAATCCCCAGGGATCAGCCTGCCTTAGTATCTCTGCCATGCTTAATCTTCAACTGGGAGTAGCCAGAGGTAAGTGTGACCTAGGCACCAGTAAAGTCAGGGACTTGAAAACACAGCTGCTGGACTGTTTGATGAATTCTCTCTCTGCAGTTAGAAACCTGAAAATTATATTAACGCCATCACTACAGAAGGTTAAAGGACTAAAGGTTATTTATCAGCCATATATAGATAGTACCATACGATGTGTGTGTGTGTGTGTGTGTGTGTGTAGTAGGGTATGGGGTGAAACTTGCGGGTTTCCTGCATATATATATAAAATAAAATATAATATATAGGTATATATTTTAATAATAGTAAATAAAATAATGATTACATCTAACCTATATCTTAATAAAAATATAAATTTTTATGAAACACATTGAAAGAGAAAAGAAAGGAAGGAAATCACAAAATTTTTATTAAAATAGTTATATTGGCTGGGCATTGTGTTTCACACCTGTAATCTCAGCGCTTCAGAGGGCTGAAATGGGAAGATCAATTGAGCCCAGGAGTTCAAAATCAGAGACTTCATCTCTACACAAAATAAATGAAATGAGCTGAGCATGGTGGTGTGCATCTGTGGTCCCAGCTACTTGGAAGGCTGAAGCGGGCAGATTATTTAATCCCAGGAGGTTGAGGCTACAGTGAGCTGTGATCATACCACTGCACTCCAGCCTGGACAACACAGAGTGAGGCCCTGTCTCCAAAAAAAATAATAATAAGAAGAAAAATGGTTATCTCCCATTCTGTAGGCTGCCTGTTCACTCTGAGGATAGTTTCTTTTGCTGTGCAGAAGCTTTTCAGTTTAATTAGATCCCATTTGTCAATTTTGGCTCTTGTTGCAATCGTTTTTGTCATTTTTATCATGAAGTCTTTGCCCATGCCTATGTCCTGAATGATATTGCCTTGGTTTCTTCAGGGGTTTTTATGGTTTGGGGTTTTACATTTAAATATTAATCCATCTTGAGTTAATTTTTGTATAAGATACAAGGAAGGGGTCCAGTTTCAGGTTTTTGCATATGACTAGCTAGTTTTTCCCAGAACCATTTACTAAGTAGGAGATCCTTTCCCCATTGGTTGTGTTTGTCAGGTTTGTCAAAGATCACATAGTTGTAGACGTGTGCTATTATTATTATTATTATTATTATTATTATTATTATTATTATTATTCTAATTGTGGGATCTTTCTTATTATTATTATACTTTAAGTTCTAGGGTACATGTGCACAACGTGCAGGTTTGTTACATATGTACACATGTGCCATGTTGGTGTGCTGCACCCATTAACTCATCATTTACATTAGGTATATCTCCTAATGCTATCCCTTCCCCCTACCTACTCCCCACAATAGGACCCCGTGTGTGATGCTCTCCTTTCTGTGTCCAAGTGATCTCATTGTTCAGTTCCCACCTATGAGTGAGAACATGCAGTGCTTGGTTTTCTGTTCTTGCGATAGTTTGCTGAGAATGATGGTTTCCAGCTGCATCCATGTTGCTACAAAGGACACGAACTCATCTTTTTTTATGACTGCATAGTATTCCATGGTATGTATGTGCCACATTTTCTTAATCCAGTCTGTCACTGATGGACATTTTGGTTGATTCTAAGTCTTTGCTATTGTGAATAGTGCCGCAGTAAACGTACGTGTGCATGTGTCTTTATAACAGCATGACTTATAATCCTTTGGGTATATACCCAGTAATGGGATGGCTGGGTCAAATGGTATTTCTAGTTCTAGATCCTTGAGGAATCGCCACACTGTTTTCCATAATGGTTGAACTAGTTTACAGTCCCACCAACAGTGTAAAAGTGTTCTTATTTCTCCACATCCTCTCCAGCACCTGTTGTTTCCTGATTTTTTAATGATTGCCATTCTAACTGGTGTGAGAGGATATCTCATTGTGGCTTTGATTTGCATTTCTCTGATGGCGAGTGATGATGAGCATTTTTTCATGTGTCTGTTGGCTGTATGAATGTCTTCTTTTGAGAATTGTCTGTTCATATCCTTTGCCCACTTTTTGATGGGGTTGTTTGTTTTTTTCTTGTAAATTTGATTGAGTTCTTTATAGGTTCTGGTTATCAGCCCTTTATCAGATGAGTAGATTGCAAAAATTTTCTCCCATTCTGTAGGTTGCCTGTTCACTCTGATGGTAGTTATTTTTGCTTTGCAGAAGCTCTTTAGTTTAATTAGATCCCATTTGTCAATTTTGACTTTTGTTGCCATTGCTTTTGGTGTTTTAGACATGAAGTCCTTGCCCATGCCTATGTCCTGAATGGTATTACCTAGGCTTTCTTCTAGGGTTTTTATGGTTTTAGTTATAACATTTAAGTCTCTAATTCATCTTGAATTAATTTTCATATAAGGACTAAGGAAAGGATCCAGTTTCAGCTTTCTACTTATGACTAGCCAATTTTCCCAGCACCATTTATTAAATAGGGAATCCTTTCCCCATTTCTTGTTTTTTTTTCAGGTTTGTCAAAGATCAGATGGCTGTAGATGTGTTGTACTATTTCTGAGGGCTCTGTTCTGTTTCATTGGTCTATATCTCTGTTTTGGTACCAGTACCATGCTGTTTTGGTTACTGTAGCCTTGTAGTATAGCTTGAAGTCAGGTAGCGTGATGCTGCCAGCTTTGTTCTTTTGGCTTAGGATTGTCTTGCCTATATGGGGCCTTCTTTGATTACATATGAAATATAAAATAGTTTTTTTTTCTAATTCTGTGAAGAATGTTAATGGTAGTTTGATTACTTTGGGCAGTATGGCCATTTTCACAATATTGATTCTTCCTATCCCTGAGGATGGAACGTTTTTCCATTAATTTGTGTCCTCTCTTATTTCCTTTGGCAGTGGTTTGTAGTTCTCCTTCAAGAGGTCATTCATGATTTGGCTCTCTGCTTGTCCATTGTTGGTGTAAAGGAATGTCTGTGATTTTTGCACACTGATTTTGTATCTTGAGAGTTTGCTGAAGTTGCTTATCAGTTTAAGGAATTTTGGGGCTAAGGCGATGGGGTTTTCTAAGTGTAACATCATGTCATCTGACAAAGATCTAAAATCTAGAATTTACAAGGAACTTAAAAAATATATACAAGAAAAGCTCAAATAACCCCATCAAAAGGTGGGCAAAGGATATGAACAGACCCTTCTCAAAATAAGACATTTGCTCGGCCAACAAACATAGGAAAAAAAAACAACATCACTGATCATCAGAGAAATTCAAATGAAAACCACAATGAGATACCATCTCACGCCAGTCAGATTGGGGATTATTAAAAAGTCATGAAACAATAGATGCTGGCGAGGCTGTGGAGAAATAGGAACGCTTTTACAACACTAGTGGAAATGTAAATTAGTTAAAACACTGTGGAAGACAGTATGACAATCCCTCAAGGATCTATAACCAGAAATACCATTTGACCCAGCAATCTCATTACTGGGTACATACCAGAAGGAATGTAAATCATTCTACTATAAAGACACATGCACACATATGTTTATTGCAGCACTATTTACAATAGCAAAGACATGGAACCAATTCAAGTACCCATCAATGATAGACTAGATAAGGAAAATGTGATACATATACACCATGGAATACTATGGTGCCATAAAAAAGAATGAGATTATGTCCTTTACGCGGACATGGATGGAGCTGGAAGCCATCATTCTCAACAAACTAACACAGGAACAGAAGACCAAACATCGCATGTTCTCACTCATAAGTGGGAGTTGAACAACAAGAACACATGGACATAGAGAGGAGAACAAAACATACCAGGGCCTGTTGGGGATTTGCGGGTGAGAAAAGGGAACTTAGAGAATGGATCAATAGGTGCAGCAAACCACCATGACACACGTATACATATGTAACAAATCTGCATGTTCTGCAGATGAATCCCTACACTTTAAAAAAAAAAATAAAAATAAAAAATAAACAAATAAATAAATAAATAACAGAAAAAGAAAAATGGTTACCTTGGGGTAGTGCAATTAAAAATAATAATTTTCATGTTCTATTTTCTTCTGTCCTCTACTTTCAGTTTTCTTTAACAAATGTGGTTTACTATTACAAGCACCAAATAATGATGAAAAAAGCAATAAGAAACCATGATAAATAAATGAGTAAACTGAGTGTTTTTTTTTTTTTATTCTTCATGTCAATATCATGAAATCATAGAAGTCTGAAGGTGGAAATGTTCTAAATGATTGTATTTTATATCCAGAGCGTATGGGCTATATTTATTTAAAAATTGAACACAGGAAGATCAGTTGAATCTTTTCCATGGAATTCTTTTTTTTTTTTTTTTTCTGAGACTGATTATTGCTCTGTCACCCAGGCTGGAGTGCAGTGGTGCGATTTCAGCTCACTGCAACCTCTGCCTCCTGGATTCAATCAATTCTCCTGCCTCAGCCTCCCAAGCAGCTGAGATGATAGGCATGCAATACCACACCTGGTTAAGTTTTGTATTTTTTGTAGAAACCGGGTTTCACCATGTTGGCCAGGCTAGTATGGAACTCCTGACCTCATGATCCTTCTGCCTCAGCCTGCCAAAGTGCTGACTTTACAGGCATGAGTCACCTTGCCTGGCCAGAATTTTTTAAAGTAATTTTAAATACAAATAAGTCAACATAAAACACTGATTTCTCCTTTTTGTGAAAGGATGAGTAGGGTCTGGAGAAAGGACTAAAAGAACTAACGTTAATGTTAGTGATAATAAATTAAAAATTAATGTGCCTACCTAGTCCTTTGCAAATACATATTGTCTCCACTATATTTGATGACAATTTTTTATCATTAGGGGTGCCAAGTTTAGCAAATAAAAGATACTGTTTTTGTTTGTTGGGGCTGCCACACAAAAAATACCAGAGACTATGTGGCTTAAACAATCGAAACCAGTTCTGGAGGCTAGAAGTCCATAGTAAAAGTGACAGCAGGATTGCTTCATTTGGACAGTTTTTCTTCTTGGTTTGGAGACAGCTGTCTTCTCATGTTTTTACCCAGTCTTCTCCTTTGTACATGCCTCTGTTCAAATGTCCTCTTTTATAAGAACACCAGTCATATTGGTAAAAAGCTTACCCCAGTGATCTCCTTTCAACGTAATTACCACTTTGAGGGCCCTGTCTCCAAATACATTCCCATTCTTTGAGGTCCTGGGGCTTAGGACATCAATGTATGATGGTGGTGAAGGGTGGAGGAGGGAGCACAATTCAGCCCACAATTTTACTAAAAAATTCTTCAAAGTTAACTGAGTGTCCTGCATTTTATCCAGCAAACCTGTTCAGATCCTGAAATTGTTCATCTAATTTATGGTTTCATATGTTTTCATTTATTTTTATACACTTTTAAGATCTATCTTTGTTAAAGTCTGTGGTTGAAATGCCACCGAGGAAATTATTTTATTTAAAATGTATATTCCATTCATATTGCTAGCAAATGAATTCCTTTGATTTAAAAGTGAATGCCTGTTAACTTGAAAGCAATATTTGAGCCAGTAACTTCTCCATTAAAGGTTAATCATATGTAAACTAGATAAAATAACACATTTTATTCACCTTTTACATGTTCTTCCATCAACTGGAACAAGAGAATCTCTTGGAATAATTTTAATTTCTAATCACCAAAGAACCAAGTCTAATGGTGTTAGCATCATCTACCTTAATTATCTGTGTTTGTAAAAAATCTGAAATATTTGACCTTATATTTAAACAATTATCTGAACAGAAGAAAATTTTTGGTATAAAATGATTTTTCTACTTTTAGCAATTTAATGACTCAGTTTTCTTAATAATTATGGTGTTCTAAAGTTCACTTATATTATACTTGGGTGTAACATGTAATTCCACATGTTAGAAAAATTAGCTTTGTCTGGGCTTCAGAAACAAATCCTACTGCTTAATCCTATTATTTTAAAAACTAAGATTTATCAGTTATAATTTATTTTATATTTTGAAATACAGATGTATTACACATAATGTTGATATTTAATATACTAGAATTTTTTAGTCACTGTCCTAAAAGCTAATGTCACAATACTTGGCCTGCCTTCCGGACATGTGATCAATTAAAACTATTTACAGGTAATCAATGTCAATGGAGTTAAAACAATTTTTCAAACGCACATTTAAAAACGAATGATGCATGATATGCACTTTGTCAAATCTTAATTTGTCGCAGCAATAAAAAGAATACATATTTTGAAATTTAGATAGTCCTGGATTTTCCTTACAACCTTGTCACTGAATAGCAAACTTGGGCAAAAGGCTTGAATTTTCTTAGACGTAAATCTCTCCTTTTTAAAATGGAAATATTAGCTCCCTTCACAAATTTGATCTAAGAGCAAAATGAGATAAAATATTAAATATTTTAAGTTTCTTACAGCTCTAATTATTAATAGCTGCAGGGGGGAAATTCATCAATGTTACATTGATATAATTATTTGTTTATAATTTTAATTTGCCATCATAGTCAATTGAATTTAGATTTTAATGTAATATTAATATAATTATATTGAATACTATTAAGCCATGAACTGGCTATTATTGTTTATGGGATTTGGCAAGATAGGATTTGACGCTATTATTTTCTTGAATAGCACATTTAAAACATGTAAATACTCCTTAGGATTTCAGTGTTTTTATTTTTTTTAAATATCCCTGTTGTTTATTTTTCAGAGTAATGCTTTACTCAATACCACATTCAAATATTTGACTTCAATTTTTCTTATGAAAATAACACAGACATAAAACTACAGGAAGTATCACCATAATGGAATAAAATGTAATATGTCTCTACATACACCAAGATGTATATTGCTGTAAACTGGTATCTTATAATGATTTGTGTAAAACATAGATGGAGCTTTCTTTATGTATCAGACACTATACTAGTTGCTTCATGCAATTTTTTTCATTTAATTATCACAGAATCCAGGCAGTAAATGTTATTATTTCTTAACATATTGATAAATAAGTTGGCCATTAGAAAGTCACTTTTTCAAAGACAAAAATGCGGCTATACAAGGACTTGACTTTTTCCAAATCATTTACTCTAAATAATCTGCTAGCTGATAAGTATAGACATTGATGACTTATGTGTAATTTTGTTTTAATGTTATAAAAATAAGTCACTTCATTATTCCAAGTTCTTGGCAACTTGAATAGGGAAATAATTGTATAAGTTGCACCTCAGACTTGTTTGCTGGTGATTCACTGGCAAAAGGTTACTAGTAAGGTGGATTTAGAGAGTAAGCACTGATACTCAGTCTGGAGTAGAACAACACTAGGTTTTCACATAGCTGCACAACAGCTAGTTCTATAGAGTTAACCCACTTTACAGATTCTATGTATGATAAGCCCATCCACACAGGGCTGCCTACCTAGAAGCCCACTTCATTGGAGACCTTCAAGTGTATGGGGCTGTTTTACTCATTCCTGTATCTTCACAAATGGCTAATTACAATTTGTATTTTTCTTCTAGGGCTACCACAAGAATGCCACTGTGGCTTAAACATTAGAAATTTATTTTCCTGCAGTTCTGGAGGCTGGAAGTCCAAGAGGTGGCAGTAGGGTTGGTATCTGATGAGTTCTCTTTTTCTAGTTTGCATACAACTTTCTCACTTTGTGCTCACATAGCCTTTCCTCTGTGAGCACAGGGAGAGAAACAGAGATCCCTGGCAGTGCTACTGCTTATATAAGCACTGGACTCTAGTCCTGTCAAATTAGGACTCCACTTCTACAACCCCATTAAACCTCAGTTACGTACTTAAGAGCCCCACCTCTGAAAACAGTCATATTTGGAGTTAGGGTTTCAACATAGGAATTTCTGGAAGATACATGATTCAGTCCATAATAACATGTAATTTTAATCTCCCCTTTACCGTGTAGCATTTATTCATTCCTGTTGTGTCAGTCTTTATAAACAGGGAGATAATGTCCCCATTGGAAATAATTGGCTCATTAACAAAGGTTGATGTTTTAAGTCAGTATGGATGTGGGCACAGGTTGAAGCAAATAATGACTGCAACTGCTCAAACAGGTTTTTGGTATACATACAAGTGTTCTTTAATAGAATCTAATAGTTCTAAATTAGAAGAATAAGTAATATTGGTTTGTGATATAACATTCAGAGGTTATATATGGAAAAACAAAACGTGGAATGTCAAAATATGCAGAGAATATCTAAGTTGCTGTGTTCTGCTGACAGTGAAATAAACATAAATTCTCTTTGACTATTCAAATGGCAGAAGTAGCTAATCCTTCATTCAGTAGCTCATTATGCATTGTCATGAAAAGAGATAATACAATTCCCACAAACCTTTTTTGATTTCATGTCAAACAAATTCTTTCAAAGCCATTTAATAAACAAATAGACAGAAAAAGCAAACCCGGAACCTCAAACAATTTGTGTAATCGATTACTATGTGCCATTTATTTCTCTTTCCTCAAAGCAGATGTACATTTCTACCTAACTGAGGAAATTTTCCAAATTGAGATTTAGATAAATTGCATATTAAGAAAGAAATTAAAGCAGCATACTTCTTTAATATTTAAAACAAAATTAAGAATTTATACAATTAATCCCCATGTTGAGAATCAACATGTAATTAAATTAAATTAAATTACTTACAACTCCATCATTACTTGCAAGCACTGTTCTCTGGCTTCCTTTATTTTTTTTTTTTCCAGAAAACGTTCTAATAATGTATTCTATAATTGAGTTGCGTATGGCTTCTTATGATTCCCCAATTATACTTTATAATATTTGTTACTCCTCCTTTCTACAGTATCTTATACATGCAGCTACTTTCTAGAGGACAGACTCTGACTTTGCTTCATGATTGAGCTTAAGAGTGCCTCTTCTGTGAAGCCTTTTGAATCTTCTAACTCCAGGTAATTAGGCAATGCTACTCTTCTCTTCTAGGAAGTGGTTACACCCCTTTACTTCTATGACATTACATTGCCATCAAGGCTTATACCAAATTCATCTTGCTTAAAGTAGTCCCTCTTGCTTAAAGTAGTCCCTAGTTCAAGGTAAGCATTTAATAAAGGTTTGTGAAACCACAACTCACCAGGTAAGTGTATAGGCCTTTTAATAAAGATAATTGCATTTGAATTTTGTCCTAAGCCACTTATGGATTTAGTTGTCCTGAGCAAATTTCTTAAAGTCTCAGAAGTCTAAGTTCATCTGTTTGAAAATTATCAAATTATGGGGAAAATTATGCTACTTACATGTTATGTCATCCTTTGAATTAAATAAAATTACAAAGATATAAGGAGAAAGAGGGAGAGAGACAGGGAGGGTGGGAAGCAAAGAGAGAAAGAATAAGAGCAAGAGAAATCTTGGCATAATACCAGCACATACATTCATCTTATTTCTTTCTATTACTGCTATTATCTATCTAAAAAGACAATGTTCATGACTTACTATCTATTTACTACTCACTATTACTTCAATAAAAAAGCAGAAACTTTAATGGATATATTAATTATAATTACTTGGTTAAGTCTATCATTAGTTAGAAAAAAAGCAAAAGATAAACATAAAGTAAAACTACAATCGTCATTAACTTCATTTAATGCAGCTGGATATGAAAATTTCTTTCTTTGATAACTTTTGCAATAATCTATATAAGTTGTGAAGCCTTTCAAGTATTTTATAAATATATATGTGATATAATGTCCATTGTGACCTTTCAGAATAGACTGTCTCTCTATATTGTGCCCATCTCATTAGTTATCACAATTGTAATTAATCAATTGTGTAATTATCTGTTTAATGTCTACTGTTACCACCAAACAGTAAGTTTTATAATGTCAAAGACTGTATTATTGTTCATTAGTGTTCCCTTGGCATCCCTGAGAGTTTCAGTGGCATAGTTATTAAAAAACATTTTGAGAATGAGGGAAAAAGGGAAAATAAAATTTTAAATACTTACAAATAACATCTAGCATATCAAAAAAACTTTCAGAAATATTGTTTCACTTCATTTGTTATAACACTTCTCACTATGAAATAGAAAATTATGCTTAATCTTATATTCAAGGCAGAAGGATTTATAATTAGGAAGGAAAAAAATTAAAATATTGTAGTAAGAATAATAGAAAGGAATGATGTTTAAATTTTGATAGAGGATTGGGTGAAGAAAAGAAAAAATAAAGAACCAACTGGTCAGTCAAAGAATATTTTTATATAGTGAGGAAATAGCATTAGAGATGACAGAAGCAGATGGACGATGAGCTAATTAGAAGAGTCAATGTCTAAGGGGTATCTGCACCAGCCACCATGATGTTTAAACAACTGTCAGGAGTTAAGATGATGAAGAGCAGCTATCATAATAAAGATATAGATTTCAGTTCCCTAGTAATAATCAGAGTTGTCCAAAGATGATATGAGCTTTCTATCACTGAAGATGTTCACATAAGTTAGGCATATGTTTGACAAGAGCTCTTCAGTGTCATGTTCTGGAGATTGCATCAGCAACCCCAGTCTGCGCTCTGCCCCGTTTGTTTAGCAAGAGGTCCATAATATACCCCTCTGTGCCACTGCCAGGAAATTATCTTTGGGTAGAAATCTGAGGCAAATTCAGGGCTTACGGTGTGAAAGTCCCCCTTCTCATGTGCCTGAAAACAGTTGTCTCATATAGTTTGTTCAGTTTAACAGCTTTTAGTTTTAGGGATACTAGTTGAGAATCAGACCACATTTCACTACAGGTAGCTTTTTAATGCTATTATTTTAGGACCACTTTTTATTTTAGAATGAGTGAACTTGGAAAGCTCAAATGCATATAATACCTCTTTATCCATACATATCCATTGTGTAGATACCTCACAATTCAAGTCAGTCCATTTATACATAGTCACTTTTTATCAAATTTTTTGAAATCCAAATATAGCAATTACTAACTCTCAGAAGGCTGAATTATACTGGAATCTGCATCACTTTTAGTCACATTTGATTTCTAAAAAGTAACAACTATTGAAAACTATTTTTTAATCTAAAATCACCTCATATTTACATTTCAACTGATATGTTATTGAAATAATAAAATAATTCTATTTGAATATTAATTGAACTGTAATTAGTTCTGTTTAGTACAACTATGTAATTCAACATAATTACTGTGTCCCAAAAGTTTTTCTCCTCTCATTCAAACTGTTTATAAATAGTAAAAGGAAGGATGGTGAGTCCTATCCATCAGAATGCAGAAATATTACTTGAAGGGCAAGTTCCACAAAGGGGATTAGCTGGGGTAGTGATGGTTACTCTCTCATGAAGCATGGGGGAGCAGAATGCTGGTGGGCTACTTTCCACCAGGTGTACTAGGTATACAATTTATTACATCTATAAGTGTTTTAATATGGGAATGACTCCAATTATGCCAGGAAGGAAAAATCCAAAGAACGGCTGATTCCAAATGGTGGAACCTTGAAGGACCAGTAAGATAAATATGGTCATCACATTACACAAATTAAAAAACGAACTCATTGTGCAAAATCCTGTTCATCTCACTCAATCCCCTCTAGTTCACTTAAGGGTAACATCTCTTTAATGCGGAAGAGGTGTTATTTGCATCTTCAAATGAACCAGCCCATATTGTCCACTCACGTATTTGTTCAGAAAATGTTTTTGATGACTTACTGTGTTTTAGACAGAGCAATTCCTAGGAAAGCAAGTTCTCTGAGACATAACCCCTATCAACAGTGGCAGGAGGCATAGCTCACAGAAGAACATAGACACTGAAGCCAAAATTCTGTGAAACAGAAAAGTTAAGAGTAGATATCAGGAAAATGGCACTATTAACAGCAGACAAAATATTTTAGAAAGACATTGACAAACTGTGATTCTTTAAACTAATCATCTGTTGAGGTTCTCGGGATCAGAAATAAATTAAGTACATATTTCCATCTACTAGACATAATACTAAAAAAATAGTATTTTTACAAGGGGAGAGAGTTTTGTGAAAGAAAATGCCATAATTACTGGCTAGGGTTTTATTTGTAATTATAAAATAAATTGAAAGAGAGTGCAACTTTCAGACATTTAAAACCCTTGGAGTGAGGGAGACAAGAGTGTGTGTGTGTGTGTGTGTGTGTGTGTGAGACAGAGAGCGAGAGAGAAAGAGGGAGAGAGAGAAAGAAAGAAAATTTTAGCTTTGTAATTCTGTCCAAATGACTAGCAGAATTCTCTGAGGTCAGAATCAATAATTTAGAAATAATTTAATTCATTTTTATTAATTTTATTCATTTTTATTCATTTTATTCATTTAGGAAGAATCAATCATTTAAATATATATATATGCTATATTAACTCAGTTTAAATGAACACATACTTACATTCTAATTAGCTGTAGTTTCTGGAAATAATCATGGCCAATTTTACCCAAAAATAAGGTAGAAAATTTAGTAAATAAAATGATACCATAATAAAGTTTCTCATTAGATCAGTTTCAAGTACAATGTAAGATCTACATGATAATTAGATACTCATGAAGTACACTTCTGGGGTAATAAAGTTGAGCTCCTTCTAGTTAGAGTTTTGATGGGATATTCAGCAAACTATTAAAGAAAAACTCACAACTTTTAACGGCTAAAGGATGGTTTTCTTACAATAATAAAACATTGTGCAAGTCCTGGCACAGTGGCTCACGCCTGTAATCCCAGTACTTTGGGAGGTCGAGCTGGATGGATTGCTTGAGCTTAGAAGTTGAGACCAGCCTAAGCAAAACGGCAAAATCCCTCGTCTCTACAAAAAATACAAAAATTGCAGGTGTGATAGCACACACCTGTAGTCCCAGCTACTTGGGAGGCTCAGGTAGGAGAACTGTTTCAGCCAAGGAGGTCGAGGCTGCAGTGAGCCATGATCATACCACCACATTCCAGCCTGGATGTCAAAGTGAGACCATGTCTTAAAATAAAGTAAAATTAAATAAAATAAAGCAGTGTGCAAAGAAATTCTGCTTAAAGTAAGAGTAAACTCCCCAAATAAAGAGATAATGTGTGTATGTATAATAAAATGAAATATTATGTAACAGTCAAAATTTTGATTAGATAACCTTGGGGTCAGTTTTATAAAAAACAAAGGATTAATTGGCTGTGATACAGAAGGAGAAAAGGAAAGAAGGAAGGGAAGGAAGAGAGTAAGAGAGGAGGAAGGGAGGGAAAAAATAAATAAACAAATGGAAAAGAAAGACAAATAAAAAAATAAACAAGAATGTAGTTTATTTCAGGATTTAAAGCTTTTAGAAATACCCTCTCTTTTATCCTATGAAATGTAGGATTTAGAAATGCAGATTGTTGGGAATCCATAGAAGTTGAATGTCCTGTGTGGAATAGGACTAGGATTAATTCAAGGGATAATAAAACACCAATTTCCCCCTTTTCAGTTTTAACTTGAGGATTAGTTTTCCTATCAAAAGAGAGACATGAAAGGCCAGGGTAAGCAGTAAAGACTAGTTCCTTCTTCCTTGAAATTGGGAAGATAGTGTTGGAAATAATATTAATAGTATTTGGAAAAATGTAATAAAAAATATATCTTTGTATTCATATTAATTAAATTTTGTCCTCAGTCATATATCATTAATAAGTAATAAATGTTATTAAGTGTAAAATAATAGATATTTTAAACATTATGCTTATTAGTTTTAATAAAGCAAATTATGTTCTAGAAAAAATCATTGAGTGGGAAAGCATGCAAATTCTGCTTCTCAGCCTAAATTGGTTCAAAGGGAGAACAAAGTGGTTTGGATCTTGAGGTCATAAGCAGAGTTCTGGTACTCCTTACTATCAATGCAGGCAACAGACTTCAGAAGAAATAAATGCCTCCTTCAGCACTGATCTTATAAACTCTAAAAACAAGTAATAGATGTCAGTCATAAAAGCAGACAGGACAATGAAAGTCAAATCTGGTTTGTGAGTTTGCCCACTTAATGCTCTTGGGAAATTAAAGGATTTACATCTCATATGAAATTCAATAACATTTTAAAAGCATTTTTGTAACTTTCCAGGTAAGAAAAATTATTTTAAATATTCAAGGACAAGTAGCCATGATCATCTTTTAGGATCATTAACTTTTTCTTCCTGCAGCATTAAATGTACTTTATCCTTTTCTTAATGCATCCTTAATGCTACTACCAAGAAAAGAAATTTGATGATAAATACGCTCCAGGCTAAGAGTTTGACACTATCATTTAATGTTTTGCTTGAATTGAAACACTCCTAACTATTCACATAGTAAATCCATATCCTCTGCAGAATAGTTCAAGTTTAATCCTTATTTCATTTTCTCTGGATTTTAAAGCATTCCATGAATGCCTGGGTAGATTTAGCATTTTTGTTCAAGGGTTTTAATAATTTGAAACAAATCATTTATTTTCAACTTCAGGTTATGTATTTGAAATATTTGCCAATATTATTAATCATGCAAACATACAAGTAGACAAATGTATTATGAAATGTGTTAAATGAACTATATAGAATATTACAGTTATGCATTATATATTATATTAATATAGAGAGTATATAATTGAATACATATGCTCATACGTAAGCAGAGAAATATGCATTAGAAACAGTTAAATATATAATATACAGTACAGTATATATAGTGTATGTGCACATATATGTATATAGGTAATATATCAAGATATATAATATCACATATTTAATATATACAATTCACATAGAATGTGAAAGTTGCAGATATCACGACAAAGTCATTCTTGTTGGCCCTAGTCAAATTAGAGCTAGGAAAGCATGGAGGAGAGCAGCTCATGCTTGCATGTCTAAGATAAGGATTGTCTCAAGGACTCTCTAAAATGACCCTAGAAGGAGTTTCTTCCTTAGGACTGCAGCAGTTCAAGTAAGATGCTCTGGAAAGACTTGCCCAGTAAAGGCATCTCCACCAATGGACTGATGCCAATTTTATCTTTGAGCCTTCAGAACCAAAGAGCTCTATGCCAAGCAGCTTAGAGGAACTACTTTTTTGCCACTAAAATGCTGCCCTTTTCCCTCCCTTCTTTGAATGCACAGATGGCTTCTGATGGCTATGCTTCCAGATTAAAATCTTTTTTGTACACTCCCAGATAAACTCATCATATTCTGATATGTTTTTCTCTGATGTCCTTTTTTTTTTAATGTTGATATAATCTGGTGTCAGAAGCGGCCCTGAACTAAGATGAAATTGTGAGGGAATCAGTGACTTGGAATCGACTGAAGTACCCACAACGGAGTACTTTGTACTTTTCACTTTCTCAGGTCACCTTTTTCTCTCCAGGTAAGCCTTCTCTCGGGTTCAGTGGGCTCCGTTTGATAGCAGTTCCCTGAGGACTTCATTTTGTATTTAGTTTGATTAACACCAACTTAATAAAAAAACCTTGCACTCCTTCTGGGACAACAAAGAGTTTTACACTTTTTGTCTTTTCTGGCAAGCCCTTTCTGGTACTGAGACAGTTTCTCTTTCTGGTCTTGGTGAGTACTCTTCTGGTTTCAGTTTTATTCTGAGTTGTTTGTTTATGTTTATACTTTTGACTGTTGGTAGACTTATTTCTATGTGTTTTAACATTTATCAGTAAGAACAGAATTTCCAAATTTCAATGCATGCAACAAAAGTTCCCCTTCTGGGACCCCAGTCAGCTATGCATGTAAAAATTATAGTCCTTTCCTGTGCACATTTTAAAATCAATGAGCAAAGTACACCTAAACTAGTTTGAGAGGCTGTTAGTTTCCCAAACTTGTGTCTCTTAGGGCTGAATTAAAATACCATGGGTCTAAAATTAACAAATCGGAGTGAAAGGCAAACTTCCATTGGAACTTTGAAGCTTCTAAATGCATTCAAGATTCAAAAATTGCCTCCAAAAAGATATTGTCTCAAAGCTGGCTGAGACTCTCTTTTTCAGAGTCTTCCTTCCCTTTCCTATGCCTCTTTCTCTTTATTCTTTTGTGAGCTAAACTCTCTTTGTCCAAAATTCCTCAGCTATTCTGGCATATTGACTATTTAAGTAAAGATACTTGAAAAATAGCAGGTACAAAAATATTCATTCTGATGTTTGCACTGTTTCTTAAAAGCAGAAGATGAAAATGCCATGTAATAGGCACCCTCTCTCCTTATGCTTGAAGAAAAGGCAACACTATTAATCTTCAAGGATAAAAAAATTAAGATAAAGAGAATATTGTATGGACCTGGTTAGAATAATTATCTTTTAAGCTTCCTTACATAATTTTGTCATATTTTCACAGTTAACTATTCTTTGTCCATTATTTTGGTAACTCACTCTCACTACTTGACCCAAAATTTGGTGCACATTCTTATAAGTCTTATAAGATTACGTACTGGAATAACTAAAAAATATTGAAGTTTTAGCCTTGACTGTTTTGTTAAAAATATAATTTAGATCCAACTGTCTTCATATAACCTGATGAAGTTATATTATTAATACTATGTTTTATTCCAAACTAATTTTTTAAAATAAAAATTGTAAGGTCTTTCTGTAAAGTGTTTGTTTTTATTCATCTGTTTTTTTTAATTTATATGCTTATAGGTATGTGATATATGTGATATGTTTCTACCCAAATATATAAAAGAGCTCTGTTGACTGAAAGGAAAAATGTTAAGCACTTGAATTAAGCTATTTAAAAAAAATATATAGTGAGTGATTAACACAAATGCCTTTTTGTTCATAATGACTTATGTAAATCTTTGATGAATATGCTGGTTTTAAATTTGTTGATAAGATAAAAATGAAGATGTTATCAGAATTGTTAGGGTACTTTTTTTTGGCCTAGGTTTGCTGGCTAGACTATTTTTGTCTTTGATAAATATTTTAGAATCTTAAAAGTGTGAGTTTGACCTAAAAACAAATGTGTAGATGAGAGTGTAATGCATATAAAGCACAATGATTTAACTTTTAGAGATTTTCTTTGACAAAAAAATTGAAATTCTGACAAACTCAGTTTAATATCTCAATTTTCATAAGTAATCTAGGTATAATTGTTAAAAATAAATAGATTAGGTTAACTTAAATAAGGTATTAATTTATACATTAAAATTTCATGTAATATAAAATATTTAAATTAAGTAATAGATATTTAATGTCTGAATCTTTTGGGTTTTTTTATTTTTTTGTGGGTACATAGTAGGTGTACATATTTATGAGGTACATGAAATATTGATACAGTCATGCAATGTCAAATAATCATTTATAAATAAAATAAAATACAAAAAATTGGTGAACATAAGTATAAGCTTGTTATTAAATTGAATATATTAATATTAGTAAATATGTTTTATTCTACATTAAAATATTCTATAAAATATGCTTTTTAGAGGTTAAAAATGATATATTTATGAGCTGTGAGATAACAGTTCAAAATTATTTACTTCCTAGGTTTTCACTAAAAATTATAGTTGCTAAATTTTCTGATTTACATATGTAATTTTGTATGTAAAATACACAAAAATAATAATTTTACATGTGAAAGAGTTTTCTATTGTCTCAATGATAGGGAAAATAATTAAAAAGTGAATTTTTATCCTAAGTAAAATGATTGATTTTTCCAGTATTAAAAAAAGGGGGGAAATATAGGACAAAGACTAGGGGTTTAAGAGAATGATAGGTCTAAGCCAGTCGTGAAGAGTTTATGAAAGTTGGGTCTTATTTGTGGTTTTGGCTGCTGAATGTAAGGAATTGTTTATATGTTTTTCTAATAATTGAGCATTGGTGTCAGAGATGAAATGGTACAGAACTACAGTCTGTTTATTTATGCTTGCAGCAATAAGAATTTCTTAGAATGTTGGTTTATCCTTGGGGGAAAAAAAAAACACAAAGAAAACTGCAAGAAGTTTGGTTTAATTCTGAAATCTGTTCCTCTAAATTTTCAGTCTTCTGAACTGCAGCCCTACAGTTTAGAGCAATGTTTTCCTCCAATATCACTTGATTATGTACTCTTGGCTTTCTGTGATATGTCTGAATTTTTTCATATAATCAGGAAATTTCCCATGCTTTTTCTAAGGTCTGTGTATTTCCCTACTCAAGGTGTTTACATTATTCTTCTATAATATGATGTATACTCATAACCTTGGACAAACATTCTTCCTGTATCTAATTGAATTCAAGTACCTTTTCATTAGGTTAGACTTTCAGGTTATCTAAATGGGGTTTTCATAAGTGGAAACAACCATGCTACAGGAGATTTTTCTTTACCTCATTGGTGACTAGGCTAAGAAACAAATATTTTACACTTTAATAAGATCATTTACTGTATTTAATGTTGTATTTGTTAGTTTTTTTTTTTTTTAAACTTAGGAAAACTGAGCTTTGAAAGAGTGTTGTTGTTGTTGTTGTTATTCATGTAACTTTTTAAATTGTTTTTGAAGTCTTTTGATTGTCACTCTGGTTAAGTGAATTACTATTATTTCACAATGCCATGTGATTGATAGCAGCAGGAGGCAGACAAATTCCTAGGCAGACAGGGATGGGTCCCTGGTGAAACGTGACCGTCAAACCAAATACAATTTAAAGCCTAAAAACTGAGCTTGCCAGCTCAGTTTTTGACTGAGGTGAGAACTTCCTCGATGACTTTTAGCCAATCAAATGGTGCTTTTTCCAGGCTTGCCCATGGACCAATCAGCATGCACTATCCCATTCTGAGCCCTTAAAAACCCTGCACTCAGCCACGCATTGGGCTACATGCTTTCAGCTCCTCTCACATGGAGGGCTACATGCTTCAGGTCTACTCTTGTTTTCAAGAGCTTTTCCGTTACTCAATAAAATCCTTCCCTGCCTTGCTCACTCTCTGGTGTCAGCATAACGTCATTCTTCATGGTTTCAGGTCAAGAACCCGGAACCCACCCAATGGCAGAGGTGAAAAGAGCTGTAACATGGTATCCCTCACACCAGCTCACTGAGCAAAGGGGAAAAAGCTGCTGAGCACCACACACCCCTGTTCACTGCACTGTGGGTGGCAGGAATAAATGAGCTGTAACACAATTGAGCTGTGACATGCTGCCCCTTCACCTGTTTCCTGCACTGTGGGTCGCAGGAAGGCGAGAGAGCTGTAACAGTTTCTGAGGACTCAGACCTCGGAACTCCTGGGAGAGAGCCATAACACCCCTTGGGACTCTGTGGTTGCCGGCATCTCTGAGTTTTTGAGTGATGCCGCATCCACCTCATCCAGACTCTGGCACCCAAGGTGGAAACAGATCACAGCATGCCCAGCCCCGTTGCCAGCTGAGTGTAGATCTTGCAGCAACCACAGCCTGCTGGGCAGAGTGGGTGGAGCAAGCCCAGTGGCCAGCCTGGAGCCAAGTGAAGCCTGTGCAGAGGCATCAATGGCCACGATTTCCAGCTTGCAAGGAGCACTGAAAGAATCCCCACTGAAAGAATTCCCTGTTATGATTCCATTTTGATCAAGTGTTTTAGATCTTTTGACATCTTTGGCAGGCTTTGGGAAATACATATATATTTATATATATAATGGGAAATATATATATTATGTATTTATATATATAAATATATATTATGTATTTATATATATAAATATATATTATATATTTATATATATTTATATATTTTATATATGTAAATAAATATATATTTGTATTTATTTTATATTTATATTATAAATTTATGATATATTTATATTTATAATATAAATTATATTAATATATATTTGTTTACATATATAAATATACATATTTATATATATTATGTATATTTTAACCTCAAACCAATGTTGGGACATTTCAGAGAGTCCTAGAACGTCTCAAAGGTTTATAAAAGAAATATATTGAACTAAATCAGGATTATTTGAGATGTTGGGTAGATATGGAAAATTTTGTCAAGTGAGAAGTGATGGTAGATCTTCTTTCAGTTACATGTATGGGTATGTTATTCACATGAAGGTTCCAAAATTAGATAAAGTTATTTATATGTCATCAATAATAATTTTAGTTTTTATATTGTTTTCACAAAAATAACTAAATTTCCTTGTAATTGTTAGTTACAATGAATTCTCCTTCAATTTTTAACCACAGCTAGTCTAAGTTTCATCATTCGCAGTTATTGTTTCAATATTTTTAAAGGCATCTGTAATCTGATTCTTGGAAAAGACTCTAACAAGTACTCTTGAATATAGGATTCTGATAAATTTAAGATCAATGAACTAAATAAAATGTTCCAAAACTCTAATGAAGAAATTGATTAATTAATAAAATTGTTAATCAAGATGAAGAAGAACAAAAATTAATTACATGAAATTAAATAACTGACTAAGGTAATGTTTTTATGAGTTTAATTTAAAACATCGTTGGTTCCGAAATTAAACGTTTTCTGGATTTAAGAAAAATTTCTCTCTTGGGCTATCTATAATTGACAACAATTAGGTAAATTATCCTTTTGTGAACAAAGGTGAAAACATTTACTTTTTCTTCCTACTTGATCTCTCCAAAATTTAAAAAGCATTCTTATTTTTCATAGCAATAAGAATGTATATTTATAAGCATTCTTATTTTTCATAGCAATAAGAAGGTACATTCTTTATAACAACATAAAATTGGAAATTTTGGTTATATTACCAAGGCCTTGGAAGGACATATTTAAATTGTTTACAGGTACTACAGACAAAGGTTGAAATCTGCCTTGGTTTGGCTATGTAGCCTCTTCAAGTATTCCTATGTACAGCCAAAGCTGTACTTCTTCATTATAATCATTTTTTTTCCTACTCCCGAATAAACTCAATATATTAGTAGATAATATTCTCTGATGTCTTTTCTTAGATTGATAAGTATATAATTATATGTATCATATTATAATTACATATTGTGCTTAGTTTTTTCAAGCATCTTTTTCTGCTAATTTTGTATCAAATTAGAAATAACCTTTTATATTTTTATATTAAAAGTATCATATGTACAGATCTACTAAAGCTGAGTGTAAATATTTCATTCAGAAAGAAGATTATGTACACGGTACTCATCTACAATAGAAATGTATATAATAAAAGAATTAATTGCTCAACCTGTCAACCTCACTAACGAGTTTCAGGCAATGTGATTAAACATTGTGTTTATTCAAGTGCAAAATTTGAGAATGGTCACCTGAAAAGACACAGACTCTAAAACATGGGCTCAGTGCTCCACAGTGAAGTTTGAGGGTCATTTATATAAGCACGGTTTAGGGAAGCTTAACAGGATTTCAACATATTTCAAATAAGGTCCATGCTCTGGTACAGCATTTTGATTGGTTATTTGTAATGTTTCTTTTGAGAATTGCATTTAGCATTCCATAATAAGAATATAATAGTAAAAAGGGTATTTTATCTTAGTCAAAATTATCATCTGTGAGCCAGGTACAACAAAATAAAGAAGCAAATGAATATTTACCATAAAGTCAGTAATTAAGAAGCAATGCTCCATGATTTGGTCTCAAAATCACCCCTAGTAAACAGACTATCCTTTTTTTTCACAATTTCCCTTTTTCTTCAAGATCTTTTGAATACAGCATCACAGAAGCAACATTTTATTAGAGAGTAGTAAATCTCACATAGATAAGAAGACTTATTCCTAGAGAATCATGTCCTAGTGAGGGAGGAATTGTTTAATTTATAAAACAGAAAAGGGGTAAGGCTGGATTATAAGGTATCAGCAGCAAAGTAACGTATGGGGTGCAGTTCAGGTCACATGACCAGTTTTTCAATTAAGGCAACTTTCTAATAAATCAATATCTTAATTTTAGTTGCTAATTGTCAGCAAGGTAAAACACAGATCGAAAATAATTTGATAACTGAAAATGACAACTGTTTATGATTATGATAATAACTACTTGAGGACCAAAACAAAATGAAGAAAGCATCTGCAAGGGTAGCCAACTAGGCAAATCATTCAAAGGATCAGTTTCTCTTATGTCTTGTAACCATTTAGCCTTTTGGGTTATTCTTTCTAATCAAGTATCTACTTCTCCAGAGGTGTTAGCATAGGCACATCAAGTGGTGTGTGCTATTACACAGACTCTTCCATTTCTGCCAATAGTCTAAGGCAAATCTGTTATCTAGTACCACCTAAGCCAAGGAGTTCAAAGATTTTTGTTGAGTTGCAATGCCTTTTGCAGTGTCTTCAACTGTCTGATCAGCAGTGGCTGATAGGTTTTGAATCATATCTCTATTAATATAAATTCAAGCACTTAGGATTAGTATTTCAAAAATGCTTTTACTTACATTATCATCATATCCTTCTTACATAGTCCTCTTATTTAGCCCTGTAATAGAGAGAGAAAAGCAGTAATTTTATATTTTTATGCAAGTATAAGGGAGTTACAAAATGCCCTAAAAAGCATATACTCTCTATTTACCAGCTATGGAGGCAACAACGTTGCCTGCCCAGCCTTGAGTAGCCAATCAGTCTTGATATCACATGCAAATACATAACCTAGGAGAGCACAAGCAGTTCCTCTGAGGGTATGTTCATTAATGGCCTCACTAACAAGAAGGCTAGAGAGCATTATGTCCAACCAGAGATTTCCTTTTTTGCATATTTGCAAGAACCTTCTCACTTGATATGAAATGAGAGGAAACAGTTGACAAAGCAGATAATCATTGTTTTCAGCAACCCATTTCTTAATTCAGTAAGGAATAGAATGAAGAAGTCCAGAGCCAAATTCCTTCTGAGTAGATTTGATAGCAGATAATTTTAGATAACATGTAGAAGCATTAGTTTCATGAATAATTTGGACTTCAAAAGTCAGCTTGAAGGGAGATTAGTCTGAATATGTAATGACATTAGGAACATCTGAAAAAATAGTGACAGGTATTACAAATGACATATATTGGTCATGAGCAAATATAGGAATCAAGTGACAGATCCAACCATCAGATAGGTTTCCTGCAGTAGCAGTCCTTTGGAATAGTTTAATCAAAGTGTCATCATATCATTCTACACATTGAGACAAAGGAACAACCATAAGAACTACCTACTAAAGTCATAAAACAAAAATTATATCAACAGAGTAGAATGGTCAAGGGAATCTTTTTTTTTTCTTTTTCTTTCTTTTTTTTTTTTTTTTTTTTTTTTGAGATAGAGTCTTTTTCTATTGCCCAGGTTGGAATACAGTGGCACCATCTTGGCTCACTGCAGCCTCTGTCTCCTGGGGTCAAATAGCCATTCCACTTCAGCCTCTGGAATAGCTGGGACTACAGGCATGTGCCACCATGTCCAGCTAATTTTTGTATTCTTATAGAGATGGGGTTTTGCCACGTTGCCCAGGCTTGTCTCCAACTCCTAAGCTCAAGTGATCCACCTGCCTCAGCCTCCCAAAGAGCTGGGGAAGAAATGTTTTATATCATACAAAATAATAACAATTAAAAAGATTTCTAAAACAATGATGATAATAGCCACTAGTAGATAAGTATAAGCATTATTTACCAGACACAGGCCTGCATTGGTATCATGGAAAAACTATCTACCTTAGTTGTCTTTTTCTTGGCCTGGTGTTGACTTAAGTCAAAGATCATCTTCCAGTAAGTCAGTTCATTCAGGAGACTCAGCCTTCTTTAGATGAGAAGTGTGAATCCACGAGTTTATGTCTTCTAGCTTTGCAGCACAATTGGTCATAAAGTATTCTTAGGGAACTTTCTATTTTGGTTGATGAGACTCCTTTAAAATATATTATTTCCAGTATGCAAAATCTTATGGCTGAAGTCCATGGATTTTACCTTTTTTAGGTTCTCAAGATTCTCCATAAAACACATATTTTTTAACCAAATTGTAAATTTTAGTTAGTTGTTTTATAAATCCACTACCATAATGTAAAGTACGTATTTTTTGCATTATGGATTCATAGTTTCCTGGTAATAGTTTCAAATATCTACCTGTTATTACCTCAGTAGGAGATACCTCATTTCTGAGGTTCAACAAAACCAATAAAAGAGCTTTTGACCACAAAATTTTAAAAGCATTAGTTTATTTTGTGAATTGAGTTTTAGTTATTTCATTTGTGCATTCTACTAACCCAGATGATTGAGGGTCATATGAACAATGAAAATGTTGAAGAATTGGCCACATATTACATATTGACTGGATAATGTGTCTGGTGAGATAAGTATCTCTGTCACCAGAAAGTTCTAGAGGGATTCCCTAAGTCAGAATAATTTTTTTCCAGGAGAATTTCACTTACCACTAAGGCTATATAATCTTCTGCATAAAAATGTGTCTACCCAATGAGGCAACATACAAATCACCACTAGAACATACTTGTATCCTTACGATGGGGGTAGCTTGATAAAATCTCATTGCAATACCTTGAGGGGGCTTCAGGTAAAGGAAAATGTTCTTGAGAACTATGTAAAGTTCTCCCAAGATGATATTTTGAGAAGATATGGCAGTGACTGTGTATCTTATGGTGGTATTAGGAGAAAGTTTCCAATGATACTAATTTCCGCAAGCAACTGTTTTATCAGGACTCTCATGAGTTAAATCATGTACATAAGTAAGAAAATAATGACTGTAATTCAGTACAAAGTATAGGCAAGTCACATAGCCCATTCCTTATGTTACCCTTAGGGGAATATGTTCCCCCTTTTGTTTTCTAATTTTCTTGTTCTGCTTTTACAGCTTTAAACTGAGCTAATTTTATGTCAAGTTAGGGGTTTCTTTAAAAGTTGTATAGATTGTTTTTGTTGCCTAGATACATTTAGAGCAAACTTCTTTGCTACCTTATCAGCTGGTTTTTCTGTTTTCTTTTCTTTTCTTTCTGGAGTATCTGATTTGTAATGATCTGGGATTTTGGTAATAATATGGCTTCTAATAATTGTGAAATCAAGTGTCTATTTTTTATGAACTGACCAGAAGAGGTTAAGAACCCTATTTGTTTCCATAGCATTCCAAAGTCACAAGACTCCAAAGGCATATCTGTTGTCTGTATGAATATTGGCAGTTATTCCTTTTTCCAGCTGACAAGCTCTAATTAATACTATCAATTTTGCTTGTTGAGCCAATGTTGCTTCTGGAAGATAAGCACTTTCTATTTCTTCAGCTAAGGGCACTGTAGCATAAACTACATGACAGTTTCCAAATTCATCTTTTAAGGACGATCCATCTGTAAATCAAACATTAGTGCTAGTAAGGGGAGTGTTGCCCAGGTCTATCTTAAGATACAGAAATTGATAAGTTAAGATTATACAATCATGTGGTTTTTCATCTTAAGGTGGGGGCAGAATAGTAGCAGGATTTAGATTATCACACTCAGAGTTTATAATATGAGGTGCAGAAAGAAGTCAGACTTAATAAGAGGGCAGCCTGCTAACTGAATAATGCTGAGTGCGGTGTGAACTTAGAAGTACTCCTATAGAACGTGGAACAAAGAGAGTGAGACGAGATCCCATCACTATTTATTTGGTTGCTTTACTAGCAGAGCAGTTGCTTTTATCCCTCTCTTGAAAGATGGTCGTCCTCTAGCCACTGGATCTAATTGCTGACTGTAGTATCCTGTAGGTCTATTATGATCCCCAAGTTTTGGAATCAGAATACCTCGGGTATAAAAAAATGTAAACAATATTATAATTGGAATGTCCTAAGGCCAAGGCATCTATAAAATCCCTTTTAATTTTTTCTAGTGTTAACTGAGTTTCCTCTGTCCATTCCAGAGGCCCTGGCTTTTCTCATTTTAAAAGAATATATATAGTCTGAGTTCTTTTTTTAATGGAATCCAATTTGTTTATCATTTTGCCAGCCCCAAAAGTCCTCTTAGTTGTTTCTTAGTTTTGGGGTAGGAAAGGCCAATATCCCATTTTCTTCTATCTAGATTAATGAAAAGGTCTTTATTTTATATTGGGTGACCTAAATTTAAAACTAAAGTTTTTCCTTAGAGACCTTGTATCCCTTTAAAGCCAATTGTTGTAACAAGTGAATCCCATCTCTTACAGGGGCTTGTTTATCTTCTGAACAGAGAAGTAAATCATCCATGTATTGTATTAAAGTGGATGTTTTTAAAAGTCAACATGCAATAAGTCTTTTTAAAATACTTGTAAGAAATAAGTTGAGCTCTTCGTGTATTCCTGAGGCAAGACCGTTCATATTTGTTGTCTGTCTTTCCAAGTGAAGGAAAAGAGGAACTGACTGTTTTTATCAACGGAAATGCTAAAGAGCACATCATATAAATCTGTAATAGTAAAGAATTCACCTTCAGTTAGGATGGCAGCCAACTATGTGTGGGGGTTTGGCACTACTGAATTGCAAGGAGTGACTATATAGTTAATTGTTCTTAGATCCTATACAAATCTCTACCCTCTATTGTTTGGCTTTCTTACGGGTACAATTGGAGTGTTACATGGACTTGTACAGGGAATAAGTCAGTCTTTTTTATATAATCTAAAATGATGTGTGTTATTTATTCCAAGGCATTAGATGTTAGGTGGTATTGCTTAAGGTTCAGAAGAAGCTTTGATCAGTGTATTTGGATTTTAATTGGAGCAGTCAGATAATTTTTTCAATATAAGTGGAGGACTTTAGCCATAATTGATCGGGTACTTCTTTTAGCAGTTTCTGTAATTCTTCATTACTTAATAATTCAGTAGCCTTTTTGGAAACATGAAGGGCAATTTGTAAATTAGAAGGGTCCAGTTTTAAATGTTCTGTGTCTAATATTTTTTAATCTTTTTCTGTGTTCTAATTTTGAATACATTTCCCCTTTTGGGAAAAGAAAATGTGGGTATTGGATAATTGTGAAAGTCCCTATCACATGAATGGAGACTGTTGGAACCAAGAGGAAAACATGAGTCTCTTGTAAGTTACCTATTTGAAAAGCCACAGGCTGAGATTTATGCACTGATACAAGAGTATTAGTGACACTCGCCTCTTGAACTGTTTATTTACACTAATAAATAGGGCCTTGTAATAAAGTGGGATTTATTACATATAATGTAGCTCCAATATGAACAAGTGTTTGTATGAGTTCTTCATTTAAAATAATTTCTATTTTCCCAGAGTGTCAGTAGGAGAGAAAGGAAAGATCACTTCACTTTCCTTGAAGCATCCCTATTCTTCCTTTTATTTATTTATTTTTTCATCTATTGCTATTGCTCACACTTTAGCATTCTGCAATCTTTTTTAAAGTGATAAGGTTTCCTGCAATAACTGCAAAGCAAAGGGTTAGGTCCATTGTGAGGTTTGTAAGTGTATTTTGGAAGCCTGGATTGGGCATATAGTTGTTTTAACTGTAAACTTATAACTTTATTAGCCCTATTCTTATGTTTCACTTCTCTCTTTCTTTCTTATTTAGTTAAGGTATGAGACAACAGATGGGCAAAATTCACCAAATCATGAGTTTGAGACACATTCCAACTAGAGTGTTTTTTATTACTAGTGTTAATTGTTCATCTAACCATTTATGAAATTGGAATTGAGGAGAGTATCATTTTGATGATTAGTATAAATCTCTTACCTGAATATTGTTTAAAGGTTTTCTTCAAATCTCAAAATATGGAATCACTGACTCACCTGTATTTTGTCAACATTATTGCATTTTATTTCATCAACTACTTTTTGAAAGACTAAAGGGATGGTATCAAGTAAAGCTTTAGCGACATCACAGGCAAATCTGTCATCAGTATCTGAAAGTTTTCCAAGAGGTTGGTCCAATCCACCGTAGCTAGTCAATCTGTAGCTTTACTTTCTGAATCTAACATGTGAACTAGTTGATATAAATCAGAAAAAAAAAAAAAGAAACAGCATTATAAACTCAAATATTCAGTTCATATTTTTGTGAAATAATGAGTACTGTCCTGATGAGGGTCAGGGAAGTCTTAATTGTGCCTTTTAAGCTCTATCTTTGAGCATCCCTGAGAAAGCAAGGCAAGTTCTCCCCTACCAGACACCAGCTGTTTGTGAAATGGAGCCAGAGTAGCAGGAGTAGGATAGGGAGGATGAGGAGAAGGTAGGTCTGCACAAGGTAGTTCAGATAATAAGGGGTAGAGAAGGAGCTAAGAATGGTGGAGGAGGAATTCAGCAGTCTTTTTCAAATCAGAAATTGTTTAAGAGAATTTTTTTGTTTTCTTCCAGTGAAGAAAAATCTTTAACAGAACCTCTTTTGGAAGCTTTCAAATGCCATTGAAAATAAATTTCCCGATTGCTCTATTTTATTTTATAACTATTTTTTTTTTCTAATTGAGCATGTCTAAACTAGGCAATTAAAATTAAAATCATTTTGGCCATTGTAATTTGGGGTCCTCACAAGTTACATATGACCAATTTTTAAAATATTTCATTAAAAGACACCTTAGGTGTTAAACAGAAACTCAGCTGGAGTTCCTAAAGGTGGGTCTGTCTTTAAGGTGGAAGGTGTGGTTTTACATGCACAGCTGCCCATAACTTAGAACTTCCCTTCCTGAAGAACTAAAAGACTTAGGGAGAGTCTTTTGAATCAAGTGTGCTTCTTGTGGGAATGATGTATCCAGGTGTTACCCTTGAGTTACTTCTTCCCTTTTACATTCTCAGTGACTCCAAGAAACTTGGGGACTCAGGGCTCTAGGTGATCAATCATTTATGGGTGCCTACTAGATGAAGTGAAATTCCCTTTACATTCTTCTTATGGGATCCCCAGTGAGACCATTACTTGTCGTGAGCAATTAACTTCAACATTCCCACTAGAAAAACTTAGAGAAGATTCTAAATCTAAAGAATAACAAATGAAACTCCTACCTTGCATCAGAGCTTTAATTTCAATCCTGTTAAGTTAGGAATGTATAGCTTGAATAAAGTCTGAATCCTTAAGCAAGCTGGGAGGATTCAAACCCAAGAGAGGCCTCACCAGGGATCCCTGTTAACTATTCAGGGAGTGGAAGAACAAAAGTTGTTTTTACTGATAGCAAGGCATTGTTGTCAGTGACAAGGATCACTGGAGGTTCACTTGAGGTCTTATCTGGGTCACCAAAATGTTAACCTTAATAATGAGATTCCGGTAATATGATTAAATATTATGTTGATTGAAGTGAAAAGTTTGAGAATGGCCACCTGGAAGGACACAGACTCCAAAAACTTGGGCCCGTTGCCCCATAGTGGTTTGAGGGTCATTTATATTGGGAAGGTCTGGGAAAGCTTAATAGGATTTCAACATTTTCCAAAGAAGATTAGTGCATAGTTACAGCATTTTGATTTGTTATAGATGTTTTTCTTGGGAAGGGTGCATTTAACATTTCACATTAAAGATATAATAATCAAGAGTTGTATTTTTTGTTTTTTGTTGTTGTTGTTGTTGTTTTTTAATCTCCATCAAGAGATCTTTTATCTTAGGTCCAATGATGGTTAATATTGAGTGTCACATTCATTGGATTGAAGGATGCAAAGTGTTGTTCCTGGGTATGTCTGCGAGAGCATTGCCAAAGGAGATTAGCATTTGAGTGAGTAGGGTTTCTCTAAAATGTCAAAATCCTAATCCCAGAAACCTGTGAATACATTCTGTTATTAATATATGGCAAGGAGGAAATAATGTTGTAGAGGAAAGTAAGGTGTCTAATAAGATAATTTTGAGATGGGGAAATTAACCTGAATTACCCACATTGGCCCAATGTAATTACAAGGTCCTTATAAGTAAAACATTGAGACAGAAGGCCAATAGAGCAGCCTGTAGAAGCTTAATAAGGCGGTAAACCTGATTTTCCACTATATTCTCCAGAAAGGAACACAGCCCTGCCCACACCTTGATTTTAGCTCAGTGATACTCATTTCAGACATCTGACCTCCAGAAATGTAAAATAATAAATTTGTGTCATTATACTTCACTAAATAGATAGCAATTTGCTACACAAACAATAGAAAACTAACACAGTAGACATTACTCTGAGATTTGATCGCAAAATTTTCTACAACTTGAGAGAAATTGAACTGGAAAATCATAAGCTTCATGGAAAAGTGGGAGTTTTCATCATTTATATTTATGTGAAGAATGTCCAGCAAGACCTTAAATGATGACAAATGGTGACATTACTAAAATTTTACCCAATCAGAAGTTTCATGCCCTAGAGCTCTATTGGAAAGAAAATGACTTATCAGTAAATTGTATGCAATACATAATTATTTAACAAAGTAAATGACAATTTTTTTTGTTTTGAATATATCACGAGTGGAACCATGTTTCAAGCCCATGCTTTTTATTTATTGATCTTTTTAGTTAACAATAAACATATTTACAAATTTCTGTTTCTATATTTGGGGATTTTTGTTCTGTAGGAAGTATTTTTATGGATTTCTCATTTTGGTTTCCAGGTGTGGTTTCCTGCCTATCTTCTAAGGATAGGAATGATAACATTAGAGAAAGGGTGAGATATATTAATATTTAGGTTCTATTTTGTATTCACCTTCACAGTACATAATTGTGAAAATCACACATTAAATGCTTAATAAACACTTGATCCTAGGATTGAGATTTAATTTTGGGGGGAATAAATATGGTGGAATTTCTTCATTCATTTATTTTTTTAAATCATTAAATGCTAGGTACAACTCACTACTAAAACTCCTGGGCCAGTAAATTTTTGGGGGGGAAAAAGGAAGCTTTTTAAAATTGTTTCTTTTAGCAAGCTTCTTATGGAAGTATACTATGCAAATAGCTGAGTGCACAGCTCTTAAACAGTTTGGTAAATTGTCAGAAACTGGAAACACCCACATAACTAATGCATAGATCTAGATACAGAACCTCACTTACTAGCAGTCTAGGAGCCCTAAGCTTTTTCTTTCTGTTCATTACTCCAATCAAATGTAATTGATTTCCTGACTTCTGAATTAAATTTGGATTGATGATGCCTGTTTATAAATATATAGCAATGAAAACATACAAAAAACTATTTTTGTCTGGTTTCTTTTCCTTAATATCATTTTGTGAGATCTATCTAAGTAGTTGCTACTATTTGTAATCCACTCATCTGTGTTACTCAGTAGGCTTCCTGCTGCCTGATTATACCTAAAATTTATTTATTTATTTATTTAACTGTTGATGAATATTCAGGTAGGCTTCAGATTTCAGTCATTATAAATTGTGTTGTTATGAATATTCTAAAGCAGAATTTTTAAGTGAATACCTGTACTCAATTTTAAGTACATTTCTTCTATTAAAATTGCTAACTCGGGGGAAAGCATTTGTTTAGCTTTGGTACCTCCACACAGTTTTCTAAACTGATGTTACAAGTTTTCCCAGTCTCCAGGGGAGACCAGAGTTTCAGCTCCCCATGAAAGCTCCTGCCTTTTAGTGTCTATTTTTCTCTTGTTAGCCAGTCTGGCAGGTGTACAGTAGTATTACATTGTAACATTTTCTTTGAAAAATAAAGCACATTGATATTTTTATATTTAGGTGTATGTAGTGACTGAACAAGTTTTTGCATTTTTATATTTTCTTCCTTTTTTCTCATTGATTTGTAAGACTACTTTAAATATTCCAACTTTGAGTCCTTTACTGATTATATGTATTGTAAATATATTCTTTCATGCAGTGACTTTACTCTTCACTCTGTTAAGCTTTTGAGAAATGCAAATTTTTATTTTAATGTATTCTTTTTTTCTCTATTTAGTGATCTTTAAAATATATTCAGGTTAAGCAATGTTTTCCTACATGAAAAGTCTTACTATATTATTCTGCTTTCTTCTCAACATTTGATTGTTTTAAAGTCTCAAGACAATCGCCCTATATCAAGCTCGTTAACCTTAATCACATTCTGCAGTGTCCCATTTGACATGTATGTAAACATAACAGATTCAGGAGATTTAGACACAGAGACCTATTTTGATGGTAACTATTAAACCTACCACAATGGATAAATATACATAAGTATAAAATATAAATCTCCAGCCAAATAATATATAAAAGATATATAATATGTAACAATATAATTACCAAAATATCAGAAAATTACTAAGTTAGATGATGTTCTCCTGCAGAACAGGACAGGAGAGACAACTATGATCGTGAGCTTATTATATTAAAAATCCTGTGGAACTATTTTTCTTTTATGCACAATAAAAATTTTAAGCATTAAATGAGTCCCAGGAACCAGTTTTTATTGTTGAAGTGAATAGTCCAGTTTAAAATGTCGTGAATTTTTATTCACCAAATTGCATACCATTGAGACTTATAAAATAAAACCCCATAAAAATGTAAGGCAAATTTACGTATGCTTCTTAGTCTTTAACAAATTAAGCACACACACATACACAGTACTTGCAGGTATTAAATATACATATTTTAAGTGAATTTAGAAAGCTCATAGAAAGTTGCTTAAACATTAAACTACAAATAAAAATAATATTTAAAATGTAGACAATGAAAAATAGTACTGATGACTTTAAATTCAGCACAATGGAATGGATATAATTTTTACCTATATTATTCCCAGAAAAAAAGAGAGTGTTGAAATTTTATAAAATTTTAAATGTATAAGGACAACAAAACATTGAAAAGATCAATCAAGCAGCGAGAAATGTTAGCATGTTCTTGGAAAAACTGAAATAAAAAGTTGTCTTATTAGAAAAACAAAGATTATACCAAAGTGCCTTATAAGACCAATGGCATAAAAAAGTAAGAGCGATTACGTCACTTTATTCTAGAAAAAAATAGGTATAGATGAATCATTTACCTAACAAGAAAAAGGTGAGAGGCAAGGCTGAAAAAAATAAAAAGGATTATTTGATGAGCAGGTAAATTCCCAAGTCCTTCCAATAATGACAAGATCTACCTCCTACACTCCCAGCAGGGGAATACATGTTACCTCTATGAAGTAAACCAAAATTTACTGTGCACCAAGGCACAAGGCAGCAACAATAACAGCAGAGAAGAACCATACTAGAAACAGGAATTAGGGTTCAGCAAACATTTTCTGTAAATGGCCAGTTAGTTAACATTTTAGGCTTTCCATTTCATAACGTTTATGTTGCAACTACTTAACACTGGTATTGTAGCATGGAAGTAGTCTTTGTTAATATGCAAATGAATGGGTGTTGCTGTGTTTTAATACAACTTTCATTTACAAAAATAGGATAGATTTTGCCCCAGAGGCAATAGTTTGCTGACATCTGGATTAAGTAAGTCTACATTTAAGGGTAAAACCACTAATAATCTTACTTAACTTAGTAGTCAAATGTATACAAACCAGTCTTACATAAATGTATACTGTCAGGGTGTATTAGTCAGGGTTCTCTAAAGAGACAGAACTGGGCTGGGTATGGTGGCTCACGCCTGTAACCCCAGCACTTTGGGAGGCCGACACGAGCTGATCACAAGGTCAGGAGATCGAGACCATCCTGGCTAACATGGTGAAACCCCATCCGTACTAAAAATACAAAAAATTAGCTGGCGTGGTGGTGCGCACCTGTACTCCCAGCTACCTGGGAGACTGAGGCAGGAGAATCGCTTGAACCTGGGAGGCAGAGGTTACAGCGAGCAGAGATCGCGCCACTGCACTCCAGCCTTGGCGACAGAGCGCGAGACTCAGTCTCAAACAACAATGACAACAAAACAAAGACAGAACTAATTGGATACGTGAATATATGCAGGGGAGTTTTGAGGAGAATTGTCTCATACAGTCACAAGGTAAAGTCCCACAATAGGCTGTCTGCAAGCTGAGGAGTCAGGAAGCCAGTCTGAGTCCCAAAAACCTCCAAAGTAGGAAAGCTTACAGTGTGACCTTCAGCCTGTGGCTGAAGGCCTGACATTCCCTGGCAAATCACTGGTGTAAGTCCAAGAGTCCAAAAGCTGAAGAATTTGGAGTCTGATTGTTGAGGGCAAGAAGCATCCAACATGGGAGAAAGATGAGGGCCAGACGACTCAGCAAGTCAGCCTCTCCCACCTTCTGATTGCTTTATTCTAGCTATGCTGACAGATGATTAGATGGTGCCCACCCCGATTGAGACTGGCTTCTGCCTCTCCCAGTTCACTGACTCAAATGTTAATCTCCTTGGCAATGCCCTCACAAACATACCCAGGAGCAATACTTTGCATCCTTCAGTCCAACCAAGTTGACAGTCAATGTTAACCATCATGCAGGGTAACATTAGAAAATTCCTCTCTGGAGATACTGACTACCCAAAGAAGAAGGCCTAATTACAGACCCCAGACACACCATTCTTCTTCAGTCTAAAGAAAAGCTCTCCCATGAAAACATACAATTAGAGCATCTAGGAAGCCTTTAAGAACCTCACTATTAAGTGTGAACGAAGAGAAAAGCTCATCAGATATTTGAAGAAATCTCCAGCATGGAAGACAAGTCAAAAGAAAACAGTAAGAATAAGAAACGGATGGGAAAAGATAGGCCGGGTGTGATGGCTTACCCCTGTAATCCCAGCACTTTGGGAGGCCAAGACGGGTGGATCACTTCAGGTCAGGAGTTTGAGACTAGCCTGGCACACACGGTGAAACCCCGTCTCTATTAAAAATACCAAAATTAGCTGGGTGTGGTGGCAGGCCCCTGTAATTCCAGCTACTACAGAGCCTGAGGCAGGAGAATTGCTTGAACCTCTGAGGCGGAGGTTGCAGCGAGCCGAGATTACACCACTGCACTCCAGCCTGGGTAACAGAGCAGGCTCTGTCTCAAAAAAAATAAAGTAAAATAATAATAACAGAATGAGCAGAGATTTAAAATATATTATTATTCTATATTATTAATATTCTCTGAAATAAAAAAGAGCAGTTGCATTAATAAATAAGATGATATGCAATTAGAGTCATTCACCTTTTACTACAAAAAATATTTATTGATACCTACCATGTGCATAACTCAATATAAACATTTGAGATACAGCAATAATAAAATATTTTTAAAAATTCCCTGCCTGCATAAAACTTCTGTTTTAATGAAGGATGAGAAAATAAACAATAAACGTAACAAATGTAAGAAAGGAATGCACTAAATGCTATAAAAAATATAAAACAAGGCAAGTAAAATTAAAAGTTCTGAGTTGTGATCTTCAATACTGTGGTCAGGGTAGGTCTTATTTATAAGATAGTGTTTGAGCAATGGCTTAATTAACTGTTAGCCTTTGGGGAATTAGCCATTTGAATGTAATGGAAGATCACATCCAAAGAAGAGGGAACAGCCAGTGCAACTTCTAAAAACTAGTGTATGTCAGCAGTATTTGCAAAATAGCAGTCAGGTCAACGTGGCTGAAGTGGAGTGAAGAAGAGGAGATCAAAAGAGGGTGAGGTCAGCAAGGAAACAGAAGACAAAATGAGATAGGCTTTTATAGACAGGTAATTCTCATAGTGTGATCAGCAGACACTTGGAAGTTTCTGAATCCCTTTCTGGGAGTCTGTACCTTCAAAGATAAACTCCTAAACTGTACTTTTGACAGTTACACTCAAGGTGCGAAGTAATGATGGGTAGCACTGCTGGTGTCTTAGCACAAACTGAGGCAGTGCACCAAACTCTTATTAATGGTTACTATGTATCTTTTCAACCATACAACCATATTAGGGGAAAAAAAAAAAAAAAAAAACCGCCAGACAAGTTTTAACACTGTCCTTTATAAAGTAGTAGCAAGTATTAATTGATTAACTCTCAACTTTTTTATTTAAACTTTTTCAGAAGTCTTTTTCATATTAGGTGACAAAATAGAAAACATGCATAAAACAATTCTGCCATATTGAATTACCATATATGAAAGTACAAGAGAGAAAGCACATGCAAGAGTTTTTGAGTTATGAGATGAAACTGCTGTTTTTAATCATGAAATAAGCATTTTATGTGAAAAAGTGACTAATGAAAAAACTAGATTCACAATTTTATATGAATAAATATTTTGTTTATATTTATTCATAAATATATAAATATTTATATATGTATTCACAGGGGAAGATAAATCTTCAAAAATGAGCCTATAGCTTTAATAAAAGAAATTGGCAGTATTCATTATTAAATATATAAATTTGTATTTTCAGTGAAAAATTTGAATTTTGAAAAAGAGGCCAGCCACCATGGTTGCTTTCTAATACAGCTATTGTCACTTGAGGATAGGCATATGTTTTGAGAAGTGCCTTGATAGGCAATTTTGTTGCTGTGCCAACTTCACAGGGTATATTTACGCAAACCTAGGTGATACAGCTTTCTATACACCTAGACTACATGGTGTAGCCTATTGCTCCTAATCTACAAACCTGTATAACATGTTACTATACTGAATATGTTAGGTAACTGTAACAATAGTGAATATTTGTGTATCTAAACAAAGAAAAGGTACAGTAAAATTATGGCATTATATTTTTATTGGACCACTGTTGTATATGCAGTCTGTCATCAATCAAAATATCTTTATGAAGCACATTGCAGTAATTAAATATATTTCTGATGACATTAATGGTGATGTTAATGAATGTGATCATTTGGTCATATATGTGTCAGAATTCTAAAACAAATGTATAACTTTGTGAACCAATATTGGACATAGCATGATGTCACAAAAACTTGCATTCAAAATGAAAAATAATGATCAATTAATTTCAATGTCATAGAGCACAAATTTGAATTAACATAGTGTTGAAACTCATATGGTAACTCACCTTTAAATAATCAGTTGACAAGTTTTGTTGTAGTATCAAAGAAGAACTCAAAAGAAGTTCTCAAAAGGAGTATTGAAATCTCTCTCCCCTTTCCATGGGGTGATACTTGTGTGAGATCAGATTGTCTTCATATATTTCAGCCAAACAAATAGTGCAAGAGAGTAATTATGAAAGCAGATATAAAAATATTGCTGTCATTTATTAATCCAGACATTTAAAAAATTTGCAAATATGTAAAACATTGCCACTCTTCTCAATATTTTTGAGTAGTTATTTATCATAATATGTTATTTATGCTACTAAATATTATTGCTATTTTAAATACATACATACATACATAACTATTTTTAAGCTTTATCAGTTTTTATGTAAGATAGTGATACTGAGAGATATCCCAAACACACAAAAGCTCTTTGGAGTCCTCAAGAATTATTAATAAAGGTATCCTGAGACTTAATGTTTTAACTCTGTCATTGTGTAGCCTCTGAAATCCTTTTTACTCTTGCCCATTCTTTGTTTATTCCTCCACTGAATAAGAGTCAATTACAAGTGCTGCTCACTCAGTGCTAATTAGTAACCACTTTATATAAAGAAAATGCTTTCCTATTGGCTAGTTTAGGAATTTATAATAAACTATTTTAATGGTTAATGCAACATTTTGGCCAGATGTCAAAAGACAAAAAACAAACAAACAAATAACACATATGGATAAATTGTCTTCAAAACTATCCTGAGAAATATATTTGCAATACTGAAGGTAATTATTAATAAAATTGAAACTTGTATCTACTGCAAGCCTCTTGACATTGGAAATCTGATCACTAGCAAGAAACATATAAATCTTTTATCTTGCCAAGGAAATCCTTAAGATAGGTTTGGACAGGATTTTGGAGATAATAAGAGGTGAACAATATTCTAGCCTACAAAATGCTTGACAGTAGTTATAGCTCTTACTTTATTTCAGATAATGCGAGTTTCTGGTTTTTTTTCTTCTATTTATTTATCTTTCATTGTTCCACATTAGTCAAGACGTATCCTTACCGTGAAGAGGTCAGTTGTTCTTCCCTTTGGCCATATAACCATTTTGGCCATGATTCCTCTTTCAGAAATTTCGACAGCATATACTAAAGGTATACTAACTCGTGCCAGTTTATTAGTCACAGAGCCCTCAATCACAATTTTCAATAGACTTAGTTCCTGTGTATACCAGCCTGAGTTAGCAATGCTTCTTATGAGTTCACACGGTACCCAGTACTGTTCTCATCTTGGCAATTATCATAGCACATTAATTTTGTTTTAAAAAACTGATCCGTATCCTAATTTGACTAACTTTTATAAAGGCAGGGGGCACGTCTGACTTTTTCGTCATTGTGTCCTCATTATTTACCATTACCTCAGTAACATGCATTTTAGAGTGCTATAGGGAATTTAAGTCTATTTTTTTATTTCCTAAAGCCTCGTATCTCAAAGATGAAAATAAGCATCACTGAGCTCTAATTTACATTTATAATTTAATTTAAATTATTATTATATTAATGTATATATAATATTACATTAATTTATTATATATTATAAATATATTATAAATTATATTATTCATATTATATTAATTTAAATTATTATAATAATTTAATTTAAATTATAAAGTATATAAAAATATTATAGATATATTATTATGGATTATTATTTATTAATATATTTTAATAATTTAATTTAAATTATTGTCAAATAGTCATGTAAAGCCCAATGTTCTTTGAATTCTCAAGAGGCAGGCAATTAAGAGAGAAAAATATTTTGTTTGTTTTCAATGGAATTCTAAATATTAGGATTTCCTTATCATGAGCTTAAACCTAGAAAAGTCAGGAGCTAGGTTACATCCATGAACTGCTGGATCACGAATAATGCAATAATTAAATTAGAACTGTTTTTCCGAAAGCAGGGAAGAGATAAAACTGTTGGGATTGGAAGCTTAGAGAAGATGAGTAAGACAGAGCATAGAGTTCAGATGCCCAACCACGACTGTGGCCAAAATCTGGGTTGTGGCGGAGGGAGTAGAGAGGAGGGATGTCATCTATTGAAGTCAACTCTTATATTTGTGATTTGAAAAAGAGGGAAATTTTGAGCTACTGACTATCAGGAACTCTCTAAATGGTTACAGAATGCTCCTAGACCTACATAACTGCAGAAGAGTAAAAATGCCAGTGTGAAACAATGGAAGTCTGAGATAGACATCCTGCATCTCAAATCTCCCTCACAATGCGTAAGACATAGATAATATCCATATCTTTCCAGAATCAGAGTGCCAAAGAGAAATAAATATTAACTCAGCTGCCCAGACATTGTTAAAGGAATTATGGATTCCATGGCAGGAATGGCAAAGCCATCAGGAGCTGAGCCAGAGTTGGGGCAGAGTCATCCGGAGAGTCAGTCATCCTATCTCCAGAATAGTCAGCACGTTCGCCTGTTCCATAGGATCAGAGAAAATACACCAACCTAAGATGCTGATGATGAAGATAGAAGCCAATTCTCACTATCGGGGAGAAAAAGACCTTAGCAGAGGCCAATGAGAACAGCAGAACATACTCAAGCCACAAACATTCCCCAATTCCAGTACTATGAAGAGTAGTACACTGTAGTAGCTGCCCACCAGCCCGTTAGAGCCAAGTGTGAGTATCTCGGTCCAACACTGCATTCAGTGATGTCAAGTTGGAAGCACAAAATTGGCCACCATGTGAACATTCATAACAGAAACTTGGAAACCCTACAAATCAGGGCCTTTTTTGTTTTTTTTCCCTCCAAAGAGCTTGTTGTTGTTAAACATTTACCAGCAGTCTACTGATGATATATAAGCCTGCTAACTATTTAGGTCATCCTGGAAAGAAGCAAAAAGAGGGAGTAGAAATAATCAGATATTATCATGAATTGAGAAGAATGGATTGACAACTCTGCAGAAATAATTCCTAAGAGGTAAACTTTAATTTTAAACAAATAAATAATAACTTTGCTTTCATTTTTGACAATTAATTTTGATCATAAAATTGTGAAAACAATGTATCTGCTATTTGAGTGAATAAATAACATGATAGTGTTCCAAATATCCACCTATCAGAATTCCAGGCAAAGATGAGACTTTATTGCTATTCAGCTCATCCTTAGTTATTTTTGTATCCATTTTTTCCTGCTGGGAAAGCTTTCTGCAACAGAGATACTTTTGTTTTAAACATGTTGAGTTAGTCATCAAGATGGAAAAATGCAACTTTCCCTATGGTTAATGCATGGCTTGTTGCCCATTGTACTGAAATATTTTGCTTCCAAAGATATCAATGCTGTCAATGCCATTAGCAGGATTTTTTAAAAATCCAATTTATAGATTGGTGCCAAAGTGGCTTACATATTGGCATCAATTACTAGATTGTCATAGTGGCTTATAGACTAAAGAAACACCAAAACCTTTGCTAGCCTGGAGTTTACTACATGGTAATTCTGTCCTGTTATCTGTCGTGTGAATCTGTTTTCATTAAACTGTCAGAGAGCAACTTGAGTTAGTCTTAGAAACTATAGGAAAAGTGGCTGCCTTAGTTTTCCATTTGCCAGTCCCTTTGCTGGCCATTGTTTTCTGCTTATCAATTCATCTGTCAGAGCTCATTCTAAACATCATTTTCTCTAAAAGTCCTTTTGTGTTTATTCAGCCTAAGTCATGCTTTAAAATATATTTTCAAAGGGCAAAAATACCATCAAACACTTATCATATTCATAATTTTGCATTCATCTTCTATAATTATTTAATTAATAACCACCTCCCAGAATGTAGGCTCAATGAAAGGGGGAGCTTGTTAGCTTTTTACTACCAATTGTTTTTTGTCACTAGGAGTAGGACATTGAGTAGCCTATAGTGTACGCTAATACATATTTGTGGAATAAATAAATGAATGGTGATTAGAAAAAGTTACACCAAAAGTTAATATCTACATGTATTTCCAAAGTAATATAACAGATAAGATTAAAAATATAAGAAAATATAATTTAATAAACTCTTAACCGATATAAATACAAAAAAGAAAGAAATATGTACAAAAAAGTTTCATATCACTATTACTCAAAACATGAAATTCAGTAAATGTAGGTAATAATTCAAAAAATGTAGATAATAATATCAAATAGTAATGAGGTTTTGATAAGCAGCTACTCAAATTCCTAAAAGAAAGGAAAAAAAATCTCTGTGTAAAGTTTTTGGTGTATAATTGGGCAAATCAACAAAAATTTTTAGTTTTACCCAATATTTCTATTTTGGGGGAATGGTCTTCCCTAAATATTTGCCAAGATGTATATAACAGGGTGTTCACTAAGGCATTCATAATATTGGAAATAATTTAAATATTCAAAAATACTGAATTAGTATAATGATTCAAGGTTACAAGAGACAGCTAGGTACCATTAAAAATGATGTGACACCTATTAATTGATTGACTTAGTTATTCATTGACAATCTATTTAAATGAAATTGGGTGATATAGAACTTTAAGTGTTTTATATGTCATATTGCAGAAGGCTATACAGAAAAGTATTTATAGTTCTTATCTGAGCTTTTGAGTCTTTAGGTAATTTCATTTGTTTTTTTCTCTTTTTGGGTTTCCTTATTTTAGATTATTTTCTGTTTTGATAATATCTTACTTGAATAAATTAGAAAGAGAAGATTAGGTCAGGCACGATGGCTCACATCTGTAATCCCAGCACTTTGGTACGCCTTTAGTGGATCACCTGAGGTCAGGAGTTTGAGACGAGCCTGGCCAGCATGGTGAAACCCCGGGTCCATTAAAATTACAAAAATTAGTAGGCATAATAACACTTTATAGGATTATTATGATTACTAAGTTTAAAGTGTGGTGGCAGGCTCCTGTAATCCTAACTACTAGGGAGCCTGAGGTACGAGAATCGCTTGAACCTGGGAGGCTGATGTTGCAGTGAGCCAAGATCACGCTGCTACACTCCAGCCTGGGTGATAGAGTGAGACTTTTTCAAAAAAAAACAAAAAAGAAAAGAAACAAGAAACAAAAAATGAAAAAGAAAGAAAGAGAGAGAGAAAGAAAAGAAAGAAGATTAAAAGAAATAATGGTAAAGTATGAAGTAGTTTCTCTAGCCTACTGAAATTGGCTTACAGATAATGTTTCAAAAGATATTTAGGATTGGATATAGAAACCGGGATTTGAGAGTGAGAATTCTATGAATAGGTCCTTAATACCTGCTTCTGTATTGAGGTTGTTATTTTCCACTGTAACCTTCTTACATATCAGAAATACTGTCTGTGTATTCTTAAGAAAGAAACATAGTTAATGGTCAGATTTCATGGCCTAAGTTTAAAGTAAATTACTTAAATGATTTTGAGTTGGATAATAAAAAGAACAGATTTTTTTTTCCCCGGTGGTAAGTGGCAGCAGATGATTTTGCTTTCTACAGGTCACTCTTTTTCCTTTTTAAAAAACTGTTAGGGCAGGAAACATGTTAAGTTCTCATAAATGGAAAGCACCTGCTGTGGAAAACATCTCTTTGGACTTAAAAAGGAGCACTAAAGCCTCTGTAACTTCACAGTGACGTGACAATTAAAAGAGCAAATGTGAAGTACTTAAATATCCAGGTTACAAAAGTGACAAGTTCAAAACTTTTAAGTTTTGCTGTTGTTTTTTGTGAGGCAGTGCTGATTTGTGTCTTTATCAGTCATCTTTGTTCTTGTCAAGGTAAAGTCAGTTCCTGGGCTATATCGCTTCTCCTGACTCATCATCAAGTAAACTTGTACATCAAAATTCTTCCTTTGTAAAGTCAGCTTCCAGGAAGCTTTCATGGAGGAATAATAAAGGCCAGCCTTGACCCTTCCTTTGCTTAACAGCAAACTTCTCTGGCTCCCCATTAGCCACTCCAGACAGAATTTGATTGCTTTTTGAAATGTACCATACTCTGCTTTCAATATTTAAGAAATGCTTATTCGGATTCTGTTTGTCTTTTAGTCACGCTTGTGTGTCAAGGTTCATAAACTTCAAAAAGTTTATTTTTCTTCTCTTTAACTCACCATGTGCAGTAGCTTACACAAGTTGGCAATCAATTTGAGATATAGCATTGGCTTTGATGATCCATCAAAAGCACGGTTGCTCAATCTTGGCACCATTGACATTTTGGATTGTCGAATTTTTTGTTGTGGAAGGTAGTCTTGAATATTGTAGAATGTTGTACACACCTCCTTTCCAGTGTGACAACTAACAAAATTCTGACCATTACCCAATATCTCCCAAGGGGCAAAGGAGACCCTGATTCTAAACTATTGATTTAGTAAAGTCAAACAAAGATAATTTTATCCATAATATTGGGTATACTGTGTATTTTGCGTATTTATTCTTAAAAATGTTTTACTGAAAGTCACACAAGCAAGTTTGATTGTGTTCTAATTAAATACAAATTATGTTTTGCTTGAAGACATCCAGTTATAGTCAGAAATTGACCTGTTAAACCTTCATGTAAACATCAGTTGTAAAAGGTTGTTTTATATTTATCCTAAATACATGGTAAAGAAAGACAGAAACAATATTATAGCTGTCAGTTTTAGGCAAGTGACTCCATCACAAATTTCATTGTTTGTCCTGACATGTGATACAGTGCTGTGATAGAAAATCAATCACAGGCACATGTGCCAGGAGAAAGGCTGCCCAAGAAATGGGATTGAGCCAAGTCAGAGGCCTCTTATGTGCAGTGTCCTCCAAAGTGCATTTTAACTTGCCCTTAATTCAGTGAAAACTTCAAATTTCACATAAGAACGAAATCTTGCAAAATTAAGAATGGGAAATTAAGGAGTAGTAATGGAATAAGAATGTTTCTCCTCTCCAAATCTCATGTTGAAATGTGATCCCCAATGTTGAAGGTGGGACATAGTGGGAGGAGTTTGGATCAAGGGGGCAGATTCCTGATGAAAGACTTGGTGCCTTCCCCATGGTAATGAGTGGGTTCTTGCCTTCTTCACAGGAGAGCTGGTTGTTTAAAAATGTCTGAGATCTACCCCTCTCTGTTGTTCCCCCTTTTGCCATGTGATGCTCCGATCCCCTTCCCTTCTGCTATGACTAAAAGCTTCCTGAGGCCCTTGCCAGATGTCAACCAGATGCGGGTGCCACGCTTGTACAGCCTGCAGAACCATGAGCCAAATTAACCTCTTTTCTTTATAAACTACCAAGCCACAGTTACTCCTTTATAGCAATGTCAAACAGACTAACAGGTGGGAAAAGACAACATTTGCAATAATTGGAGGGATGCTACAAATTATATTTGTGGCTAAATTGAAAAAAAATATGATTTTAGAGTCAAATATGTTAGAACTAAATCCTACCTTTTATGCACTTTCTAGCTGTGTAATATCGGGAAAGCTTTTTGTTATTCATCTGTTTAGTTTTATGCTTCCAATTTTTATTTTTATCAGAAAGCATAATAACACTTTATAGGATTATTAGGATGACTAAGTTTAAAATGTCAAATGATCTAGCACAATCCCTTGAACAAAATAGATATCTTCAATAAATATTTGTCAGTAACTGAGTAAACACAAAATGAAAGTGACCTTCTACGTAGAAATTTGTAAACACTCAATGTATATTAGTCCTTTCCTAATCTTTATTTTATAAAATTTGACTCAGAAAAAAAAAGCATGAAGGTAAATAAAAATAGGTTAAAAAAAAAGTGTTCATTTCTTGGGTTTTAAGATGGTAAGAACAGCATTTCAGTGCAGCCAGTGTTTTATTTTGTGTACTATGATGCTTCAAACATCATTCAGAAGAAAACCACCTACCTAAATATTAAATCAATTCCAAGTTGGCAAGGCTAAAAATAAAGCATTCAGTTTGTTTTAGTCAATTGCCTCTAAACACTTGACAGGGCTTCTTAAATTGTATGAATATAACACCCTCTAACTACCAATAGTGTTCATGTAGAAGAACTTTAATTTTTCCACTTATTATTTTACATTGCAGGATGCATTTTAAGGTGGCTTACATCTTTGACATTTGGGGAACAATTTAAATTACCTTGACTAGCTTTCTAGTTAGGGGGAAGAAAAGAGTGAGCTTTCCTTCCTTCCTTTCCCATAATTCTGCAGAGATAACAATTCATTTTTTGGTGTACACTCACTCGACTACAAGAATACAAAATTCAGCTGCTCTTAACACTGTGGATAAAACATTTGTTAAGTACCTTCTAAATAACAAACACTGCGGAAGATACAAGAGTCAGATATATTTAAAAACAATAGGGAATACCTTCAGGCGTTATCAGTTTAATGTAAAGGAGAAAGAATCAAACACCTACTTGAAATATGATACAGTATGATAAAGACCACAACCTAGGTAAGCAAAAGAATCTGTGAAAAAATTGAAAAATTATGTCATGTTCAAACATGCTATCTTAATGAACTAAGAAAAACTAATTTTTCTGAGACATGAAGTATATCAATGTTAATCAATTTGTAATACTCTTTTTTTAAATTAAGAATTTCTTTTTTTTCTTTTTTTTATTATTATTATACTTTAAGTTCTAGGGTACATGTGCATAGCGTGCAGGTGTGACGAGTTGATGGGTGCAGCCCACCAACATGGCACAACTTGTAATACTCTTGAAAGAATTTAGCTTGAAAACAATACAGAACAGTAACGGAAGTTCTCAAATTTGTTTGTGCTTTAGAATAGCCTGGAGGAGCTTCCAAACTCCTGTTATTCCGGTCACAGCTCCCAACCCATTAAATTAGAATGTCTGAGACTGACGTCTAGGAAGGACAAGATTTAAAGCTCCTCAGATGATTTTCATGGACAGCCAACCTTGAGAGCCACTAGTCTAGAGGGAGCTCCATGGTACCTAGTGTCTGAAATAAACTCAATAGTATAACTGGCCACAGAATACAGCTATTCATTTTGCAGCTGAGACAAAACTGAAGTGAAATGCGGATTTGTGTTGTTGTTTTACAGAAACAAGCATATGTATCTGCCAGAAAAAGATGAAGTTTTTTTCCTTGACACTAAATCAAATAGTACAATATTTTACTTCTAATTGCTGATTAAGTAAAATTGACTATTACCCCTGTTGTTCTGTCAGATGACCATAGTAATGGTTTGATAGTAGATCTTTCATCCAATCCTGGTCAAGGAGAACCCTGTTTATGGGCTCAGCTAATTGGAAAAGGGATACTTTTCTATAAATGGGTTTCATTGGTCTTGACCCGTTGCTATGTAGTAGATTTGCGTAACTGTCTCTACTTTCTTATAAGAAGAGCCTGTGTGAAAGTAAGGAAAGCAGAAGTAGAGAACTGGAGGAGAGAGATTCTCACTTTCATTGAGAACCTAGATCCAGCTGTAAAAGTTCTTTCCTAAAGAACTTAGCAGTAATATCTAAAAAGAGATTTCCGTTTTCTTTGCCTAAGGCTTAGTTGAGATGAATTTTGGACTTCTAAAATTAAGAGCTCCAAATAATACAGACATAAGATTATCTTATTTAAAATGTTTAAAAGCATGACACTTGTATTGTTTCTCTCTGAAATTGATTAGGTTACAAAGTTAAACCAAATTCAATGAAGATAACTTGAGTGAGGGCATAGTGGAATGAGGGAAGAACCCAAGATAATTATGATCCAATTTGCTTTTCTATACCACTTACTTATCCCATGGGAAATGAATAAATAGAAGATGGGAAATACTAGTTATTGTATTGGTCTTTTTTTTCTGCTTTTAGAGGGGTATGGAAATGAGGATGAAAACAGCGGTAATTACTAACAATTCAGTGTTCCATACAGGATAGTTAGATATGGGAAATAAGATAACCAAACGCACTTTTGGTAGAAGAGCAAGAATACTATGTTGTATAATTAATATCTAAGGAAAAGAGAGCTTGTGCAACTCTAGGCTGTTAGTTTTATCTTTTTTAAACCAATAACAAAATGCTTTCAGAGAGTGCTTTTATCTATCTCAAGGGGCATTTTATACATACCAAAAATAGAATAAGGCTTAATGCACACAGTTGTCAAGAATGTCTCACATGAAGAATAAGATCTTCTCTACAATTGCATAGGTAGAGGTATGACAATCTATATTTCTAAATAAAAGTGACTCAGTGGTTTTTAACATTTTTCCCATTTTACTACCAAATTGCAATTACATATGGCATTGGACTTTATTAAATCAAGGTAACTTGGAGAGATCTGAAAATTTAGTATAAATTGAGAATTTCTGTTATAAAACAAATAAGTGACTCATAATTGTACACTCGGTCTTTATAATGTGATTTCAAATGCTTGAACAAAAGGATTAGCCTAAATTTATTCCTAGGTTTATTGGTTTTGGACCAAAATATAATACACCTTTCATAGTATCAGCAAGTTATCTATCATGATGTATTACTCAAAGAAATGATCACAAGAAGATCAATTTAGTTGAATTAATAGCTATATTTTTTAAAAAAAGAAAATAAGGTTTCCTGTATTTATATGTAACAATACTTTATTTCTGATTTTGTCCCCTTCTACCATGAATCAGAATCTCAGAATTTCAACTTAATCTTCATGCTAAGTTGCTGTTTCACTTTTTCTTGTTCAGCCAGTGGAAAGGCCACAGGCTTTAGTCTCAAGCTAATCTAAGCTTCAGTTTTATCTTTGCCAATGACAGATCTTTCTAACTAGGAAGAGTCACATAAATAGCGAGAGCCTTAATTTCTTAATTCATAACAGAGTAATAATAATAGGTTCTCAATAAATAACAAGTGTTTTTATTTTCCTAGATTGAAACCTACATTAAGCAAATTGTCTCAGAATAAATTAGGCACTGAAAAATCTCTAGGCTATCATATATTGTAAAATGTCATTCTATTAGGTTGATCCCAAAGTAATTGTGGTTTTGTCATTAAAAGTAATAGAGAAACCACAATTACTTTTGCACCAACCTAATATTATAACATTTATATGTAATATTTTTTACTGTAACCAGTAAGCCTATCCACATTCTGTACCTCTTTCCTTCTGGTCAGCCTCTAATTTCCACTTGCAGAGAAGTCACATGCGGATCTTCATCCTTTTTTCTTATTTTCAAACGTTACATGTCTAAAATTGGCATATCACATGACCTGTGATTTTTCCCTCCTTCCAGATCTTCCCTGTGTGTCAATGCCTTTTTTCTTCTTTTATGTTCTCAGGTAAAAAGATCACAAGATATTTTTATTTTTCCTTCTTCGTATGTTATCTCCAATCTTGTCACATTTCTTTTTCTTTAAAAATTTTACCAGCATGTCATTTCCACTGCCATTTCAGTCCACACCCTCACCCGGTCTCTTTATATCTATGATCAGCCTCAATTAATAAAACAACACTACATACCATTATTTAAATGGAGAATATATATATGTAACATGTTCTAAAAGTTGAACATCTAATTAGAAGTAATAGTTTAAAATAGCAAAAGAGTTTAGAATCTGATTAGTTGCCTTTTATATTAATTCAAATGATGTTAAATTGATTTAGCCTGATCAGATGAAGGAAGGAACAATCTACTCTTTACCCTTTACTCAGTTCTTTATTAACTGATTTTCTTTTAGCAGTCTATACACTCAATACTAGTTACCCATCCTTCCTAAAGCTTTTGTCTGCATTGCCTCATGGCACACTCTTTCTTTGTGCTAGAACGGTGATTTTCATCAACTTATTCTGTCTTCTCTGTGTTCCTCAAATGTGGACATATACCAAGTTTCCATCCTGGGCTTTTGTTTTTTTGAAATGGAGTCTCGCTCTGTCACCAGGCTGGAGTGCAGTGGCGTGATCGTGGCTCACTGCAACTCTGCCTCCTGGGTTCAAGCGATTCTCCTGCCTCAGCCTCCCAAGTAGCTGGGACTACAGGTGTGTGCCACCACTCCCAGCTAATTTTTGCATTTTTGGTAGAGGCAGGGTTTCATCATGTTGGCCAGGATGGTCTTGATCTCCTGACCTCATGATCCACCCACCTCGGTCTTCCAAAGTGCTGGGATTACAGGTGTGAGCCACCACCCAGCCCCATCCTAGGCTTTCTAATCCGGATACCTCTCTCTCTTTCTCCAGACTATCTTCTAAGAAATCACTACTGCCTCATTATTTCAGCTATTGCTTCCAAGTATATGAATCCTCAGGTGTGGCAAGCCTGTATCATCAGTTCTAATCCCATTTCTCTGCTGCACAGTACTACTGAGTAGTCACAGAATTTACCTTCAGTTTTTTCTTTTAACAAATATTCAGAAATTCTACATGCAGAAGCAAAATTTAAAGGTGCTTTATAATGGTTTCCATAAGAATTAATAGTGCACAGGCTCACCATTTAGTCACTTTAATACAGTACTTGGCATTTATATAGACAGGCAAATTTTTTAAGAAAGTATTTCTACTTGCTGCATTTTTGTTTATTGTCACAACATTCAGTGGGTAGAGAAAATATTTTGATTTCCATTTTATGAATGAAGAGGCTATTAAAATATTTAGGACACTTGCCCAGTGTTTTGAATTGAATGATAAAGAGTTTTCCTCTATTTCATCCTGCCTTTCTTACCTTGAAATAGACTCTTTAAATTAAGCAATAATCATTGTATTTTTTTTTAATCATATCAACACTGCTGTATTTTTGAGTTACCAAGTTAAAAGTGCTGAGTCATCAGAAAAAATGTAAATATGATCATGACTGGTATAAGAATCATGTTTTGTTTTTTTTTGTTTGTTTGTTTGCTTTCTTTTGAGATGGAGTCTCGCTCTGTCCTCCAGGCTAGAATGCAATAGCAGGATCTCAGGTCACTGCAACCTCTGCCTCCCAGGTTCAAGCAATTTTCCCATCTCAGCTGTCTAAATTGCTGAGATTACAGGTCCGGCCACCACTCCTACCTAATTTTTGTATTTTTAGTAGAGATGGGTTTCACCATGTTGGCCAGGCTGGTCTTGAACTCCTGACATAAAGTGATCCACCCACCTCAGCCTCCCAAAGTGTTGGGATTATAGTCGCCTGGTCATATTTTGCTTTTAACAATTGATTTTCTCTTTAATGTTTGATTCCTTATAACAATACATAAGTTTAATAGCTATAATCATTTTTGTTTCCTTCACCTCTTTGCCATAAATTTATATATATCTTAAAGGCAGGGACATTTTTGAAAATATTATTCTGATTCAGTCTAAACTTTGTTGTAAAGTCAACAAAGGATTCTGTACTATGTTTATAAAGTGTATTCCAAAGTTTAATTTGACAACTTTAATTTTACCTTAATAAATTAAAGTTATCAGTATGATTTCAGCTATTCTGAAGTAATATTTTCAAAAAAGATTTACCTTGCCCACTGGATCAATGGAATTTATCATAAATATGAGGATTACTTAGACAAGCATACATTTTAAATAGAGCATATTGGGAAATTTTAATTGAAAATGTGTTATATATAGTTTGAACTTATAAAATTGGTAAGAAAGAAAATCATTTTTTACTTTTATAGTTTTTTTGGTAACATATTAAGTTCTAATGAGGATTCTAAGAATAAAACTGCAGATAACACATCATTAGCTATATATACTGAAAAGTAAAATTAATAAATAAGAAAACAAATCATAAATAAATAATTTGTATGTGATAGGGTTCCAAGATGGATAACAGATAACAAAAAACATAGCAACAGGAGTGAGGTGGAAGGAACACAGAGAAAATGTCTTTTATTCTTCAATCTAATCCTAGTGAACACACTGTAACATTATTACCTTAATCATTAAATTACAGAATCTACAGTATCTCTCCTCCAAATCTTTAGTATATTCATCCTCACATCAACTTTCCTAAATGATCTATAAAAACATGTTTATTATGATTAATTATGTATTTAAGAAGATTAATAATGCAGTCATGTGTTGCTTAACAATAGGGGTAAGTTACCAGAAATGTCTCATTAGACAATTTTGTTGTCATGTGAACACCATGGAGTGTCCTCACACAAACTGGGTACAATAGTGTACTACATACGTAGGCTATCTTATATAGCCTAGTTCTTCTAGTGTATAGGCCTATACAGCATGTTACTGTACTGAGGACTTGAGGCAATTAAAACACAATGGTATTTGTGTATCTAACTTTGTCTAATCATAGAAAAGCTACATTAATAATATGATATTGTTGATTAAAAAATGATTACCACAGATGGATCTTGCAGGACTGGAAGTTGCTCTGGATGAGTGAGTGACTAGTGAGTGAATGTGAAGGATATTACTGTACACTACTATAGACTTTATAAATATTGTACACTTAGGCTACCAAATGTGTAAAACAAATATATTCTTCAATAGTAAATTAGCTTATTGTAACTTCCTTTATATGCTTTCTAATTTTTTAAACGTTTTTGCTGTCTTGTAATAATTTACTTAGCTTAAAGCACAAACACATTCACAGCAGTAGAAAAATATTTTCGCTCTTTATAGCCTTATTCTATAAATTGCTTTGTAATTTTTTTTCTTTTTACTTTTTTGTTAAAAAACTAATAAGCACATATATTAGCCTAGGCCTACATAGGGTCAGGATTATATATATATATATATATATGTGTGTGTGTGTGTGTATATTATGTGTGTGTATGTGTGTGTGTATATATATATATATGTGTGTGTGTGTGTGTATTATGTGTGTGTATGTGTGTGTGTATATATATATATATATATATATGTATATATCACTGTCTTCTATCTCCACATCTTGTCCCACTGGGAAGTCTTCAGGGGCAGTAACACACATGGAACTGTCATCTCTTGTGATAACAATGCCTTATTCTGGAATATTTCCTGGAGGACCTACCTCAGGTTGTTTTGTGGTTAACTGTTTTTTTCATAAGTGGAGAGAACACTCTAAAATAATTTCAAAAGGTATAGTATAGTAAATATATAAAACAGTAACATTTTTGCTTATAATTATCAAGTATTATGCACTGTATGTAATTGTATGTTCTATACTTTTATAGGACTGGCAATAAAGTAAGTTTGTTTCCATCAAAATAGCCACAAACATGTGAATGCATTGCATTATGATGTTACAGTGGATATGCATCACAAGATGACAGGAATATTTCATCTCCATTATCTTATAGGACTATCACAGTATATGTGGTTCATCATTGACCAAAGCATCATTACATGGTTCATGACTGTATTTTATTTTCCAAATAATATGAATTTAAGAATAAAATGAATATTTGTATATACACAAAGGAAGCTGAGATTTGATAACACAATATTTAGTGTTTTGGTAACATTTTCCTGAGCCCTCAGTTTTTGTGTTTTTGTGTATAGCAGTCTTTCCCCAAACAAATATTGCACAAAGAACAGCTCAATCTAGCTAACTAATGAGCCCCTCTGGTCTTATTTGAGAAATTTTTCAAACTCTCAGTCTTTCACTATTTAGGAATTAAGGGAAAGATTGAATCTGAAAACTACCAACACAAGATGATGTGTATTTGTAGCTTCAAACATTTTATATGCAAATTAGAAAATAGACAAACTGTAAGACTAGAAGAAAAATATCATATCAAAAATCTCTGTGTTGACTTTTAGAAATCTCAATTGCCTTTAATATCATATACATCCATCAAAACTTTTAGGAAACCTATCCTACTGGAAATTCATTTACCTAAAACTTTATTTTTTTAATTTGTTTTTATGTTTTTGGAAAATCTTTAATAGTTTACTAGCTAGTAATAAAAAAGTTTAAATAAAATGAAATATAACTTAAAATGTTGGTTTAGAGAATTGAAAATAAGTGTTTTTATTAACCTAACTTTTTACATAAGGAAGTTTTTCCTAACAATTTTTTCCCTTGGTGTAGTAGATTGAATGGCAGTCCCCCAAAAGATATGTCCATATTCCGTAACTTGCAAATATGACCTTAATTGGAAGAGTTATTTGCAGATATAATTAAGAATCTTAAAATGATATCAATCTGGATTATACAGGTATGCCCTAAATCTAATGATAAATATTTGTATGGGATTCAAAAGACAGAGACACATATACAAGAGAAGACCATTTAAAAATGAAAGCAGAGATTAGAATGATGCAGCCACAACCAAGGAAAGCCAAGAGCCACCAGAAGCTGGAAGAGGCAAAAGGTTCTCCCTTAGATACTTTTAGAGCCTTTAGACCATCGTGCCTAAACTTGGATTGTAGACTTCTGGTTTCCAGGTCTATGAGAAAATATATTGTTGTGGTTTTAAGACATCAAGTTTGCAGTAATATCTTACAGCTGCCCTAGGAAATGAATATACTTGGTAAGTTCCCAAATTTACTAGTTTGTTCTATACATTGCAAATCTCACTGACTCTGTAATTCAAGTTTATTGTTTTGTGCAAAATCCTGTTCAAAAGACAGGAAAAAAAGTTAAAATAAGCGATTATTTCATAAGCTTTACATGTAAAAAGAACTTAAAAATTATAGAACTCAATCTCTTTATATTGTAGAGGAAATCAAGTTGAGAGAAGCACAAGGACTTACTATAGCACACAAAACCTGCACTAAACACCAGCCTTACTTTATACAACTATTTGCAATGTAAACAAATGTCCACATTAATCACAGCTTATGCTCCAGGTTACTGTTTTTCCCTCAGTATTAATCTGCTAGGGATGCCATTAAAATAGCACAGACTAGATGATTTAAACAATAGACATTTTCTCACAGTTTTGGAGGCTGAAGGTGCAAGATTGAGACGCCAGCAGATTTGATTTCTTCTGAGGGCTTTCTTCCTGGCTTGTAAACAGCCACTTTCTCACACTGCACTTATATACCTTTCTCTTTGCTTGGGCAGAAAGAGAGCGAGCTCTGGTCTCTCTTTATTCTTTTGTAAGAATGCAAGTTGGGTTGTATGAGGGCTCCAACCTTATGACCTCATTTCACCTTAAGTTACCTCTTATAGGCCATGTCTCTGAAGGTTATCACATTGAGGGCTAGGGCTTTAATATATACATGTGGGGGTGACACAATTTCATCTATGACAACTCTTAAAGAAGAGCTAGTTATTAGTGCATCTTTAATTATAAAAATGAGATAACTGAAGCAACGAATTGGATATTAATTTTGTCTCCTTTATCACAACCTGGACCTGATTTGAAATTCGAGTCATCCCCAAAGAGACTACAATTTTCTATTTTTTAAAATACTTTTAATAGAAATCACATTTGTGGTAGCCATCAAAAGTAAAGTCCTATAATTTCTGGTTGTGACTATAATTTTCAGTCAAAATAATATATTGTATTCTATATAAATGCATTTCTAGACTTGCAAATAGTAATTCCATAGTAACTGTGACAAGAAAATGATAAACTAAAGGGGACTGTCTCAGACTGTTTGGGCTACTATGACAAACTACCATAGAATAGGTGGTGTATAAAAATTAGTAATTTATTTCTCACATTTCTGGAGCCTGGAAAGTCCTAAATCAAAACTGTGGCAGAATTGGTGTCTGTGAAATCCCCCTTCCCGGTTCATAGACAGTTGTCTTCTCCCTACAACCTCACATGAAGTAAGGGGCAGAGTCCCTCTGAGGCCTCTTTCATAAGGGCACTAATTTCATTGAGAAAAGCTTCACTTTCATAATCTAATCACACCTCAAAGGCCCCATTTCCTAAAACTTTCATGCTGGGGATTAGACTTCAACACCTGAATCTGTGGGGAGGGGAGGCATGAACATTAAGTCTATAGCAGAGACTGAGAAAATAATCTGATAAACAATTTTTATTCATTTAAAAGCCAGTTCCTCTTGATGTTATTCTTCCTGCTGTGCTCACCCTCATTCTTTATTTTGTAACCGTGAATCATGTCCAGTCTTCTGAAAACTCTGCCTGATTGAAGATTTCTATATAAGTAAGGAAGGTCAGTGATGGATATTTTCACACTTTAGCCAAAAATAAAAGAAAAGAATCTCGAAAGTTAGTAATAAACAGAGCAATCTTTGGGGATCAAAACAGTACCTTAGATTCAATGCCAGGTGTCTTTCCCCATCTTAGCTTCACAACTTCCCAGTCCTATCAGCTACTTACTCTGAGCAGGGAGTCGAGCTGATCCTGCTGTCAGAAAGAGTCTGGGAAAAAAAAGACACAGCTGCTGCAGGCATATATTGTACCTGCCAATTTCACAAAAGGAAAATGAGGGTGATATATAGTGTTCACATGGCATTCAGTTATTTTTTTGCCTCTCTTAACTCCTTTTTCTATTTTCCTGTCTGAATACCTTATATTCCCTTTTCTCCCTCAATATATTTTCTCTGAGCTCTTGTCCTTGCTTGTCACTCAGGTAGGCATATCAGAATCAGAATTGGAGCATCCCAAACCAACACCTTTGATATGTCAAAAGACCAGGAAGCATTGATAATGACCATAGGACCATGTCCTCCTTCCTTTCACGAGACATGCAAACAAATGGCAGTCCCTAAGATTAGCTTCTTCAACTTGTTGTAATGTAAAGTAGAAAATGATCAGGCCACCTTGAGAAGGATGGAAGCAAGAGGAATTATACCTCTTCTGAACCCATTAATTGAAATTAGTTATTTAATCACATTACCCTCTGGAATTTAGACTTGGTACTTTCAATTTCATTTGGAGGCAATAAATACTTAACTAAAGTTTGACAATCCAGATGTGATTTGAGTCCTCACCTTACTTAAATATGTAAGCCTATCTTATAAATGTGCTATTATTGTGTTTATGAGATCTCTAGTAAGATTCACTAGTATCTTAAATATGCCTGTCTCAAATAAGGTATTTAGCCTAAAGTATAGAAGTTATAATTTTTTTAAATGAAGGCAAATTAAGAGGCATTTGTATTCTCCCTGATAACACAGCTTAAACAATAAGAGCTGTAAAAACATTATGGAGTTTTCTTTCTAACACAAGATATTCATTCCAAAAATCAAAATTACACATATGTAGACGAAAAGAAGCCTTATGTTTCTAAAGCCACACCCAATGAAGTCACCTCAAATATACAGAAGGATACAACCCTAAAGTTCATCTACGGGAATAATTGAATTATGGCGCATTCATACCACGAAATACCTCACAGGCCTTTAAAAATTATTGGTTAGGACCAGGCACAGTGGCTCACATCTGTAATCCCAGCACTTTGGGAGGCTGAGGTGTGGGGATCACCTGAGGTCAGGAGTTCGAGATCAGCCTGATCAACATGGTGAAATCCTATCTCTGCTAAAAATACAAAAAGTTATTCGGGCCTGGTGGTGGTGCCTTAATCCCAGCTACTCTAGAGGCTGAGGCAGGAGAATTGCTTGAACCCAGGAGGTGGAGGTTGCAGTGAACCGAGGTCATGCAATTGCAGTATAGCCTGGGTGACAAGAGTGAAACTCCATCTCAAATAATAATAATAATAATTGGTTAAATTTGAAATTTTAAAAAAATATCAAATTGCAGTACTCTTTTGGAATATGAAGGTGATGAAGAATAGACAAAGGACACGTTCTTTTTTGTCAAATTAATATGGTATCTAGTAGATAATTTAGTAAATTTCAGGTTGTAAATGAGAATGATGAAATGTTAAGATGTTCTCTTGAGTTATGTATCTATTACTAAAATAACATACATCATTTCATATATTACAATCCTACAGGGAAAAAATTTCCACTTACGGATGACTCATTCCATCTTCAATGATGAAGACAGACTTTGGGGAAAAAAAGAAAATCACTTGGAACCACTCAAAAGAGTCCATTGTTTTTACAAGTTGAATTATAATAAATAAGCAAGCTTTCCAGAGAAAACTAGACTGAATCCTTTCTTTTGTTCTTTTGTCAAGACACAAGATTCTCAAAGCTATGTGTGTGTTTGTGTGTGATTTAATGATATAAATTTTTTAACATAAACTTACTAAGTAATAAAACTTAAATTTGCTACATTCTTAATAGTCATTGAGAGGTAATCAACATATCTATTGTTTTGAAAGGATCTCATCTGTTATCTAAACTAATAAAAGATATATTTGGTAATAATTTATGTGTTCAAAACCAGTGTTTAAGTAATTTAGCACATAAGTTGCTATTATAGAGACTGCAGTGTTGTATACACTAGGCCCTCTGTTGCCTCTCTCCTCAAGAAGTTAAATTAATAGAGGAAATATGAAACTAAGATACTTCCAAATTATGATTTTATGTGGTACAAATTGTATGTGAGGACAAGAGAAGGCATAAACATGTTTAGACAATGATCATTAGTAAAGGTGCTGAGTGGGAAAAATAGGCACTTGTTAGTCAAATAGTCTCTTCCTACACACATATCCCTAATATACATAATAGCATATTAGGTGTTAACATATAGTATATTTATTATGTGTACACTTTTTTCTTAGAGATATCTGCTTACTGACATAATTTCCATAGCATATGAACAAAAATTATTTTGTTCTCCTTATGACCATACCTATTCTGCTATTTTGAAGCATCTTATAACAGTTTTTTCTTATATTTTTGCTCAAGCCAAGGACAAATACCTTTACTATTGCAGGATGCCAGCTTAGTTTGTCACATTATGGATTCCCAGATAGCCACAACTCAGCTGCTTCACCGGAAATTGTGCTTTTAAATATCTAATTGTACTTTCTCTCTCTTTTTTTATAGATCCTAATTTTTTAAGTAATTTCAACTTTCATTTAAGATTCAGAGGGTACACGTGCAAGTGTGTTACTTGGGTATATTGCATGATTCTGGGACTTAGGGTATCAATGATTCAATCACCTAGGTAGTGAGCATAGTACCTAACAGGTAGTTTTTCAGTACCCTTCCTCAAGCATCCCCAGTGTCTATTGTTCCCTTCTTTATGTCCATGTGTACTCGGTATTTCCCTGTGTACTTGGTGTTTAGCTCCAATTTTAAGTGAGAACATGCGGCATTCACTTTTCTATTCTCAAGTTAATTCATATACAATAATAGCTTTCATCTGCGTTCATGTTGCTCCACAGTATATGATTACATTCTTTTTTATGGATACACATTATTTCATGGTGCATGCATACCACATTTTCTTTATTTAATTCACCAATGATGAATTGCAGCCAACAAATGTATGAAAAAATGGTCACCATCACTAATCATCAGAGAAATGCAAATCAAAACCACAGTGAGATACCATCTTATACCAGTCAGAATGGCTAATATTGAAAAGTCAAACCATAACAGATTCTGGTGAGGCTGCAGAGAAGAGGGAGTGTGTATACAATGTAGTGGGAATGTAAATTAATTCAACCACTGTGAAAAGCAGTTTGGAGATTTCTCAAAAAACTTAGAACTACCATTGGACCCAGCAATACCATTACTGGGTATATGCCCAAAGGAAAATTAATCTTTCTACTTTTCTATCATTCATACTCCATTCCAGTTTACCATGTAACAGCTGTCAGCATATCCCATTATGATCTATGCTCCTCTCAGAGCTGTGAACACTCTTTAGAGTTGATGTTCTGGCTAAATTCCAGACCTTCATTAAAAGTAAACCTGTCTTGCCACTTAAAGCTAATTTTTACTTTATTTGATGCTGTTAAAAGCTGCTCCAAGAGTTTACAACATTATAACTCTAGTCAAAGTGTCTTTGATTCAAATGAGCTAGAAAATCAAATAAATGGTATAAGCAAGCAATGGAGAAAATGTACTTTATCGTTAAACGTCTGGCATCTGGAGTTAGGTTTATTTACTAGCTGTGTGACCCTGGATTAGTTAAAATTTTTGTGACTGAGTAGCTTTATTTGTATCAGTGGTTCTCAACCAGGGGTAACTTTGCCATCCGGGTTACATTTAGTCTTGTCTGGAGTCATTTTTATTTACGACTACTGGTATCTTAATAGGGACAGGTCAACTCTGCTTTTTGAAGATCATACAATGAAAAGGATGGTCCTGCAAAACATAGAATTATGCAGCCCACAATGTCAACAGGACCAGTGTTGAGAAATCCTGATTTATATAACAATGGACACTAGAATAGCTTCTTTATGGAGGGCTTTATAAGGTTAAAGGCAAGCCTTTCATCTCTCCACAAGGCCCTGTACATTCTGCCTGCACTACCCACCCCACCCTCACTTCAGTGCATAGCTTCTCTTCTATTATCTCCTTCTGCTTTTCTCCTCATTCATTTTGGTCTATTCTCATTAGGCCTGGAATTCCAGGCCTACTCTTGCCTTAGGATGCTCACATAAGCTGCTCCCTCCCCTAGAAGCAATATTGCCCTGAGATGTCTGCAAGACTAACCCCTTTTCTTCAAGTCAGTGTTTAAATGTGGTCTTTCCCATGAGGCCTATCTAAAATTTTAAACTACCCTATTTAAAATTGCATCCACTCATTCCCACAGACATATATACATATATACTCCTGACACTCTTCTCTATGCTTTTTTTCCATATCATTGAACTCAATATAGCATAATACATATTTACCTGTTATTTTCATTAGCTATTGATTGTGACCTTGATAGAATGTCAGATTCAAAGAGCAGAGACTTATGTCTTTTTTTTTTTTAATTGCTGTGTCCCAAATGTATGGGAAGTGCACAAGTGAATTTTAATAAGTATTTGTTGAATGTACGTGCCTCACTTTATTATTAAAAAATGTTTAATAAATATTTGTAGAATGATTTTCATATTGAGCACTTTGCATAGCACTGTCATTTAGTGAACAATAGAAAAGGATGGATATTATGATTACCTAAATTGTTATTATGCAAAATAGCAGTCAACGTTCAACTGCCAACATTAGTGTTGACATAAAAGGAAAGAAATCTCTAGGCACCACTGAAATGGAAAAAAGACTCAAAAATTATATGTAGTACCTTTTAATGTACATAAAGCTAAATGTGAAAATTTGTTCAATATAGTTTTGTGCCTCTTAGATGAAATAGGGTATCTCTATATTTAGGTTGGAAACACCTTCAGGATTGACACTTGCCCTTCTCTTTTTTAATATCCCTTCAATACAACATGCTATGTTCGATGTGTACCTTGTCTAGAGTTTCGTTTTTACAAATCAATACAGTTTACCTAATTTTTCTGCCATTGTACTTGGGTACCAAGAATCATTTATTCTCCTAAGAGCTGTAGTGGTAGAGAAAATGTCTTTACTTTACTATGAAAAGCCCATTATTCCACGTGCGAATAACTGGGAATTGACATAGAAAATTACACACTTTCCATTTTATATATTTTAAATTTTCTCAAGAACTTGGGCAACTGACCTCTCTTGATTTATTATAATAAATGATTACCAACCTTCTCCAACATTTAAATTTCCTCCCCTGATTCTCGGTAATTAGAAACCTCTGGAAATTGGAGCATGTCTTAGAAATTTTTACAGCACCGATGCGCTAATGATTTTACTATGACCTTGTTCACTTGTGAGTTGTAGAACACTGCTAGAGAAAGCCAAGTGAAATGAGGCACCTTGCTTTTGCTAACATTTTATTGTCCTAACAAGTATTTTCAATCCAGGTTTACCACTAAGTGCTTGCATGAGCAAATTCACCTCATGATGTAGTAGGAAGTAAATATTCTAATGATTCTACAAAGGGCAAATGAGTCATATAGTAAAGTGACTTTCTTGTGAACATTTCTTTTTTTACTAAAACCCATAATACAATCGAAATGGTCTCAGGTTGTTTGCCTAATCTTCTAGTCTAATTCTATTCCCATGGTGTCTAAACAAAATGGATAATTTTACTTCTGATTTTCTCCCTACTAATTGGTTGCATCCTCTTTGGCTTTTCAGTGCTTAAAATGTAGTTATTGGGAAAATAGAAGCAAATCCTATTTGTACACACATGCAATGAACATTTTTTTTTTTATTACAAGCTCTTGTGCTCTGCAAGCTAATATTACCAACACCTTAAATCTATTGCCTTGAAATGTCAGGGAATTAAGAAATGTCTGCCATGCCTGTCTGACATGCTGAAGCTATGAAGCGTTCCAAGTTTCTACTTGTCTATATTAGCAGTTCCTTCCATGATTCAGATATAATTTGAATGGTCATAAGCAGCCCTGATTGTGCTGCCTTCTATACCCAACTAGTGGGTGACTATTGCTTCTCACCCACCTGTGCTGCTGAGAGTAAATTAAGTACTCAACCTAGGAAGATTTTGTTCTATTGAGACAAAACAGTGACATGTTGATTCAATATAAACTGTCAGATAATATTTATTACAATGATCACTTGGAGGGTATACATAGTCACCCTCCAAGAATTAATATCTAAAGAATTAAAACTCTTTAGATGTTTCTGTTTAGGTGTAATATGTTATGGCACTTCTTCCAGGTAGATTTAGGTAGGGAAAGTTGTCACTTTTCTAGGCTGTTTTAAATGTATATATTTAGTTATTTGGAAAAGTAGTTTTCTTTAATTTCCTACAAAGGTGAAAATTGAGCAGTTATTTTTCCAAAATATTTTTACTGTAGTGTAGACAAATTTGTAAAGGCTGATTACATCAAATACACTTTAGAAATTGTGTCAAACCTAGACTTTTTATGTGAGAGCAATCGTTTCAGAGATTGTCGAGAAGTATTAGAAACAAAATAGGTCTTCTAATGAAATATAGATACCAGAAATGCAAGATAATAACATGTTTAAACTGTAGGGGTTTTTTTGTTTTTTGGTTTTTTTTTTTTTTTTTTTTTTTTTTTTTTTTTTTTTTTTGCAAATTCTCTGTCCATTAATTTAAAAGGACTTAGTTTATTTTAAGAGAATTATTTTCTTCACACCATATATCTAAAACATTTTTTGCTTTACTTCCCTCTCCCACTTACACATCATTTTAATCACTAAGTGTTGAACATACTCCCTTTATCATACGGGTAAGCCTACAATTCTTTTCCAAAGTAGTTCTACAGTTAGCCACAATTTAGATTTCTGGAAGTCTAATACCCTATCCTTGAATTTGGGAAAGTTTAGTAATGATATATGGCATTCACACTTTAAAATTCTTAATGATAATTTTAACACCAAATATAGCAAATTTTATGTTTTTTCTCATCTTTTTTATATTTGTATTTCTCCTTTGAATTTTCTTTCCCATATTTTCATTGTTTAGACTTAATAGCAACATAACCTCTATATTCTTCATAGTTATTTTTATTAAGTGTTAATTATGACACCAAAGAAGTGAATATAAAACAAAATGCCTTAACAAAAAGTAGGATGTAGTGTATCACCATCAGCGGTCCTGTGAACTGTAGTTTTCAATGCAATCACGTGACTCGTCTAACACTGACAATACGCAATAGTTAATTAAAGAAAAATAGGCTTATACAATCCCAAATGGAAAGCTTTATTGTTTGGTTTTATTTTTTCCTAAAGATTTTTATTGATCCCTAAATCAAAGGAATTTTCTTGTTGATACGTCAGTGTAGCTCTCAAGTTTTTGTGTGCATTCCAAGTTGTGAAATAAAATGAAAAAATGACCTCAATTCATGAAGTCAAACACATTATTATGATTGTGCTTTATTTATTCTCTGGGATACAGCTCCAAGAGCAATAGCTTTCTTATGAGATTTATTTTCTGATCTTTAACCTCGATATGTGTATTTATAAGATTACCACTGGCATCCATCCTTTGTTAAAGAAATTTGAGTGTTTAAAAAAGAGTGAAGTTTGTAGAAATATCAACTTGTATACACAGCAGAGAGTCCAAAGAGCAATTTGTGGCTCATCACAGAGTGGAAAATGTAATCCTAAACTGGATAGAAGCATGGTTTCATAGACTGCCTTCACCCTACTCTTGAATCAAGTGAATATCTCAAGAACATGTATGCTGTGTTCTTTATGAGAATAAAGTTTGAAGCAAGTTAATCCTATGTTTAAGTTCTTTTTCTACCATGTACTTATGCGGCTTTTTTGCAAGTTATTTAATATCTCTGAGGGGCAATATCTTCTTTTGTAAAATAAGGATATTGATACCATTTCATGTGATCATTGAGAGAGTTAAAGAGGCAGAACTTACAGTGTAGTTGTTAAGAATCTTGGTTATGCCAGAGTCAGAGGGTCTAACTTTGAACTCTACTGATTCTGAACCTATCAGTAATGAAGTATATTTTGGGGGCAAGTTACTTAACCTCTTTGAGCTCATATATGTGATATGGATACTAATATTTCCTCCTACATTTCATTTTCACAACATTCATAAGGATTAAACAACATGGTTATGCTAGTTTTCTATTGTTTCTTATTATCTCTGCATATTTCGCGGGTTAAAGCAATACCCATTCATTATCTCACAAATTCTGTAGGTTGGGGGTCTGAATATGCCTAACTGGGTCCTCTGTTTAGGGTCTCACAGAATTGTAAGTATTGGCCAGGTTATATATCTTCCTGGAGCTTCAGTGCTCTTCCAAGGTCATCTAGTTTTTGGCAAAATTCATTTCCTCCTGGTTGTCGGACTGCCATCCCTGTTTTCTTTCTGGCTCTCAGCAGGGTGATGCTCTCACCCGTCCTTTCACAGAATAGCAGTTTACTTCTTCAAGGCCAACAATTTCCTCTTTTCAAAAATGATCTAGTCATTCTTTTATGAGATTTTACCCTACCTAAGTTAGGCTAACCTAGAAAATTCTCCCTTTTGATCAACTCCTAAACAATGAATTTGGATTCTTTATTACATCTGCTAAATTCCTTATCTTTGTCTTACAGTGCAACCTAATTATTGTGGTGGCATAGCATCATATTTATGTACTCCATCCACAGGCAAATGGAGAGAATTATCTGAGGTATGGGCGCCAGTGATGGATATCAGGTAGGATTTTGCCTACCATTTTGATGAAGAAAAGTGCTCAGTACTAAATCTGGCAAGTAGTATAAATATTCAATGTACGTTAGCTATTATCATGTATAGGACTTTGCCTAGTTGATGATAAGAACTCTCTAAAGAGTAACTACTAAAATTACGATTATTTCAATTATTCAGTGAATTGATACAACGTATTTTCCTTGCCAACATGTTTGACCTCAACAACATTTGCATTGTTATCTTATCACTCATCAAGCTTCAATAATTTCCTGGATTAACAGCGAATCTGCATTTGTTGTGTTAGTAAGACTTAGAGTAGCAAGTGTTGTGATATTCCTGTAGCTACAAAAAACTCCCACAAACTTTAATTTCAAAAGAAAAACCATATAGTGACAACTTTCACTAAGTTTTCTGGAGAAAATTAATATTTTGGATTTCACCTGGCCAAAAACAATTATTTTACAGAATGAGGCTCATGAACATCAGGACAAGTAATTATTGTTTTATCTGATATTTGACATATTATGTACCAGTTCAGCTGACTACTGTATTCAGTGTCTCTTTTCCCTTTGTACTTGGTTAAATTAAAAATTCAGTAGGCTTGGTGTGATGGCTCCAAGCACTTTGGGAGGCCAAAGTGGGAAGAACACTTGAGTCCAGGAGTTCAAGGCTGCAGTGAGCCACAGTTATGCCACTGTACTCCATCCTGAGTGACAGAGGAAGATTCTGTCGTGCATATAATGCAATCTTATGTTGACGTTTTTGTTGTTCAAAAACAAGTTCAAGAGATTCTTCAGCGTCAGCCTCCCCAGTAGCTGAGATTACCGGCAGGCATGACCTTGTCTGGCTAATTTTTTTTTTTTTTTTTTTTTTTTTGTATTTTTAGTAGAGACAGAGTTTCACCATGTTGATCAGGCTGGTCTTGAACTACTGAACTCAAGTGATCCGCCCACCTTGGTTTCCGAAAGTGCTGGGATTACAGGCTTGAGCCACCACACCCACCCAATATTTTATTTTTAAAATAAAAATTATTACACATGGTTAAAAAGTAATTGATAAGACTACTTTGCCTTAATTGTATTCAAAATCATTTGAAACTCCACACTATTTAGTGTATATCAGGGTGGGATAAACACCATTATTTTTCAATTTCTCACAAATGGTGGCATTTTTTTTTTTCTAAAATTCTGTGAGCATAGTAATTTCTAGTTATGTAAAAAGGAGAGAATATTCAGTATTTATTTTATTAGCACTGTTTTGGGATATTTTTCTGATTATAATTTTCTCTTTGGACCAAATTAGAGATCTTTTGATTCCCAGAGAAATTTACAACTTCATTGAGTCTAAATAGTTGCCCCACTGACAATCATTTTCCAAAAACTGTGGTTGTAATATGAACTGAAATTCATTACTATCTGGATCTGTTAAAAGGAAAGAGTTAGGATTCCACACTGGGGAGAATTGCATCAGCTGAATGCTATCTTTTTCATAAAAACATAAGACTATAATGGAAATCTATTCCCACTTAAAATTGTACCCCAGATGTTAAGCTTTGTAAATCATTTTATTTCCCCAAGAAAACATTTCCATTCATTCTCAAGTGATAACTAGAGGTGACTTTTCCATGTGTTTTTGAACTAGTAAGTGTAGGTAACTATTTCTTGAAGGTTGACAAAATGAAGTCAAATCAGATGGTAGAAGAATCTTTAGGTAACAAAGCCTTTAATGGGTACCATTAATTATAAGAGTAGTTTAATCAATTTTCGTCACAGAAGCTATCAATGATCAATTTGTCAATTAGAATATTGATAACATTTGAGTTTTTAAAAGTTCATATATGCACAATTTGGTGCCAAAATGCAAATTCATGTATACATAAAAGTGTATGCTGACCACTTTTTTCTAATTTGGCATATTTAAAGAAATAAATGTCATAGCAGTGTACAGTTCTGCTCATTTAGTAATAATAAGATATTTTCATTGAAGATTTTATTTCTATTAAAGAATTCATTGGATGAGAACAATTGGTTCTTATTGTCTCAAGTAATGTATAAAATTAGTGGGAATGAGCAACCAAAGTTTTCCCAAAGCCATAATTATGTCCAAATCTTAACTATTTACAGTGCATATTGGAAAGCCTCCATTTGTTAATGACGGCGATTTTCATTCCAGTTTAAAGATATAATATTTGGAAGATGTAACTTTCATTTTAATTTAACTGCACAGAGATAAACAGGGTAAAAATAATTTCATACTCTCTCAAATAAATTTATACATAAGTTGAATGTAAACTAATACATGTTGCCATTTAGGCATTCAAAATTTACTTCTAAAGTCTTCTGAAACTCAACCTTACTGTCATGTGACAAATTACCTTATAGTTTATTTAGAAATAATTTTTTTCCTTAGCCTTTGGGAATATAACATAGACAAAGTACAGAATTTTTGTCAATCCAAGGCTTTTTGTCTCAGATCAACTGTCAATACAGTGTTATTTCATGCTGGAATATTTCATGGTTTTCTGTATTTGAAAAAACTTCCCAGAGCATGGCAGAATTTCAGGTTCTTTTCATCCTCAAGTAGATACTTTTGAAGAAATAGCTCTGACATATGTTTAAAATGGCATAAAGCAGGTGTTAGCAATCTCTTTTGGGCCAAATCCGGCTGACTGCCTGTTTTGAAAATAAAGTTTTATTGGAATAGAGCCATTCCATTTGTTTAAGTATTGTCTATGGTTGTTTTCATGCTACAATGGGAGAGCTGAATTGTTGTGACAGGGACTACACGTTCTGGAAAGTCTGAAATGTTTACCGTCTGGCCCTTTATGGAAAAAGTTGACTAGTTTTTGGCATAGAGGAAAATGGAAAGATTCTCAAGTTAAAGTAATATTAATATTTTAATAAAATAATTTCAGCTATTAAAAAGGAAGTTTATATATTATGGCCTTTATATGCCTTGAACATTGTTTTAATTTTTTTTACTTTATGGAACATATTTAAAGATATATTGTTTTTAAAAGGTAGAATAAAATTGCATACATGAAAAAGCGGAGATAACATAAGCCGAATTGGCTTGCCTCTACTATTAAAACCATTGAATCTTTTTGAATTATTACATGTCCTTCAAAGCCTAAAGCAAAGAAATAAATAAATAAAACCCACAAGAGAATTACCTTTCTGACTTTTACAGAATCACTTTTTCCTATACATTAGGAAGAAGTAAGGTCCCATTTTGCAATTATTTCTCATATTTAAAATCATTTTTATTTTCAACTGTAGTAAGAATTACAACATAAAATTTACCACCAATAACCAATGCTCAATTTAATTGTGTTATATTCTTATTTTGTACAACAGATCTCTAGAACCATTTCCTCTTGCAAAAGTGAAACTCAATCCCCAATCCATAGTACCTCCTATTTCCCCCTCCTCTCAGCTTCTGGAAATGACTATATAATTTTTGAACTATGTATCATAATTATACATATTTTAGGGTATACATAACATTATGCTATATGTATATAATGTATAATAATCAAATAGAGTAAGTCAAGTATCCATAACCTCAGACATTTGTCTTTTCTTTGTATTGGGTACATCAAAATTCTTCTCTTCTTGTTATTTTGAAATATGCAATAAAGTATTATTAACTATAATTTTCCTACTTTACTATCAAATACTAGAATGTACTCCTTCTAACTAACTGTATTTTGTACACAGTAACCAACTTCTCTTCATCTCCCCTTCCTTGTTCCATTCCTAGCCTCTGGTAACCACCATTCTATTCTTAACCTTCATGAGATCCACTTTTTTAGTTCCCACATGTGTATCTTTCCACGCCTGGCTTATTTCACTTAACATAATGACCTCCAGTTCCATCTGTGTTGCTGCAAATGACAGCATTTTATTTTAGTTTTCAATGGCTAAATAATATCCCACTGTATATATAAACCAGATTTTAAGAATCTACTCACTCACTGATGAGCATTTAGGTTGATTCCATGTCTTAAAGATTGTGAATTGTGCTACAATGAACATGGGAGTGTGGATATCTCTTTGATATACTCATTTCCTTTTTCAAAAATATATATACTCAGCAGTGGGATTGCTGAATTGTATGTAGTTGTATTTTCCAGTTTTTTGAGGAACCATCCCACTGTTCTCCATAATGGCTGTACTATTTTACTTTCCCACCAATGTTCTGTAAGTGTTCTTTCTCTGCATCCTTGCCAGCATTTGCTATATGTTTGTTTTTTAAAATAATATTCATTCTGATAGTGACAGGAGACAGACACATTCCTAAGCAGATGGAGACAGGTCCCTGGTGAAACCCAACCTTCAAGCCAAGGACAGTCTAAAGCCTGAAAACTGAGCTGCCAGTTCCAGATAGGGTCCACGACTGGAGCAACAATTTCCATCTCCATCTTACCCATACCCTCTCGATTGTTTCCTTCCAAATGATGCCTTCTAACCAATCAAATTGTGTTCTTTCCAAGACCATCCATGAACCAATCAACATGCACTCCCACATTCTAAGCCCATAAAAAGCCCAGACCTCAAAGACACCTAGGCACTTCAGGTCCCATCTCATGACTGAGAGCTTTTATTTCACTCAATGAAATTCTATTCTACCTTACTCTCTGGTGTCCGTGTTCCTCATTCCCCTTGGTCATGAGACAAGAACCCAGAACTCACCAAATGGCAGGAGTGAAAGGGCTCTAACACCACTGTCTGCCAAGCTGTGAGAGGTCAGAATAAAAGAGCTGTAACCTTCTCTCCCACTCACCGAACAACAGGAGAGAAGAAGCCACTGGGCGCCACTCCCTCCCGTTCACTGAACTGTAGAAGTGGAAAAGCCACGGGGTGTCACATAATCCTGCTCACTGATCTGCAGAAGAGAAGAAACTGCTGGGCACCACTCTCTCCCACTCACCGAATTATGGGAGCAAAAAATGGCACAACAATTCTGACTCGGGTGAGATGATATCTCATTGTGATTTTAATTTTCCTGGAAAGGAATTTTTGAAACTAATTTAAGCTATGTGCAAAGTGAGGCAAACAAATTTTCAGGGTTGAAAAAAGGTCTTCTTTATTTAACTACCAGGAGTAATAAAGAGAAGAAAACACACACACTTGTGTGCATACTGTATCTATTTTACTAGTTTATACTTATATATATATTATAGTTTTAAATTATACATGTATACAATATATACAGATATAATACTTAAACATAGAGGATTATAAGAATAAGAGGAGAAAACATACATACATGTGGTCGAATAAGATTCTACTCAACGTCTACATTTATGTAATAACAGAATAGCATTTGGTTTTCACAATCGTTTATTCACAGATAATAGCACCAAATAAATCCTACTTCTCCCTCAACTATAATTGTAGATCAAGCTCCACCATTTGGATAGAAATATGGACCAGTGTTCTTCCTATATTTGTCCCTTTGTTCCCCAATCCCTGGCGAATAACTTTTTTTTTTTTCACTGTCTCTATGACTTTGCCTTTCTCCAGAATGTCACATAATTGAAATCATACAGTACATAGCTTTTATAGATTGGCTTTTTTCACTTTCTTATATGCATTTAAATTACCTCCAAGTCTTTTTATAACTTGATTGCTCATTTATTTTTATCGCTAAATAATATTTTATTATCTGTGTGTACCATAGTTTATCCACTTGCCTGTTGATGGACATCTTGGTTGCTTCCAAGTTTTGGCAATTATGAATTTAACTTTTATGAACATCTGTGTGCAGGTTTCTTATTTTCAATTCCTTTAAATGAATACCAAATTGGATCATAAGGTAAGAGTATGTTCAGTTTTTAAGAAATTGACAAAATGTTTTCCAAAGTGGCTGTACCATTTTGCAGTCCCACCAGCAAGACTAAGAGTTCTTATTGTTTCATGTGTCTGTTGGCTGTATGAATGTCTTCTTTTGAGAAATGTCTGTTCATATCCTTTCCCCACTTTTTGATGGGGTTGTTTGTTTTTTTCTTGTATATTTGTTTGAGTTCTTTGTAGATTCTGGAAATTAGCCCTTTGTCAGATGAGTAGATTGCAAAAATTTTCTCCCATTCTGTAGGTTGCCTGTTCACTCTGATGGTAGTTTCTTTTGCTGTGCAGAAGCTCTTTAGTTTAATTAGATCCCATTTGTCAATTTTGGCTTTTGCTGCCGTTGCTTTTGGTGTTTTAGACATGAAGTCCTTGCCCATGCCTATGTCCTGAATGGTACTACCTAGATTTTCTTCTAGGGTTTTTATGGTATTAGGTCTAACATTTAAGTCTCTAATCCATCTTGAATTAATCTTCGTATAACGAGTAAGGAAAGGATCCAGTTTCAGCTTTCTACTTATGGCTAGCCAATTTTCCCAGCACCATTTATTAAATAGGGAATCCTTTCCCCATTTCTTGTTTTTGTCAGGTTTGTCAAAGATCAGATGGTTGTAGATGTGTGGCATTATTTCTGAGGACTCCATTCTGTTCCATTGGTCTATATCTCTGTTTTGGTACCAGTACCATGCTGTTTTGGTTACTGTAGCCTTGTAGTATAGTTTGAAGTCAGGTAGCGTGACGCCTCCAGCTTTGTCCTTTTGACTTAGGATTGCCTTGGCAATGCGGGCTCTTTTTTGGTTCCATATGAACTTTAAAGCAGTTTTTTCCAATTCTGTGAAGAAACTCATTGGTAGCTTGATGGGGATGGCATTGAATCTATAAATAACCTTGGGCAGTATGGCCATTTTCACAATATTGATTCTGCCTATCCATGAGCATGGTATGTTCTTCCATTTGTTTGTGTCCTCTTTGATTTCACTGAGCAGTGGTTTGTAGTTCTCCTTGAAGAGGTCCTTTACATCCCTTGTAAGTTGGATTCCTAGGTATTTTATTCTCTTTGAAGCAATTGTGAATGGAAGTTCATTCCTGATTTGGCTCTCTGCTTGTCTGTTACTGGTGTATAAGAATGCTTGTGATTTTTGCACATTAATTTTGTATCCTGAGACTTTGCTGAAGTTGCTTCACTCGCCATCAGAGAAATGCAAATCAAAACCACAATGAGATACCATCTCACACCAGTTAGAATGGCAATCATTAAAAAATCAGGAAACAACAGGTGTTGGAGAGCATGTGGAGAAATAGGAACACTTTTACACTGTTGGTGGGATTGTAAACTAGTTCAACCATTATGGAAAACAGTATGGCAATTCCTCAAAGATCTAGAACTAGATGTACCATATGACCCAGCCATCCCACTACTGGGTATATACCCAAAGGATTATAAATTATGCTACTACAAAGACACATGCACACGTATGTTTATTGCGGCACTATTCACAATAGCAAAGACTTGGAATCAACCCAAATGTCCATCAATGACGGACTGGATTAAGAAAATGTGGCACATATACACCATGGAATACTATGCAGCCATAAAAAATGATGAGTTTGCATCCTTTGTAGGGACATGGATGCAGCTGGAAACCATCATTCTTAGCAAACTATCACAAGAAGAGAAAACCAAACACCACATGTTCTCACTCATAGGTGGGAACTGAACAATGAGCTCACTTGGACTCGGGAAGGGGAACATCACACAATGGGGCCTATCATGGGGAGGGGGGAGGGGGAGGGATTGCATTGGGGAGTTATACCTGATATAAATGATGAATTGATGGGTGCTGATGAGTTGATGGGTGCAGCACACCAACATGGCACATATATACATATGTAACAAACCTGCACGTTATGCATATGTACCCTAGAACTTAAAGTATAATAAAAAAAAAAAAAAAAAAAAAAAA
>NC_045436.1:154213402-154258101 GCF_002776525.5 Piliocolobus tephrosceles
AAAAAAAAAAAAAAAAAAAAAAAAAAAGAGTTCTTATTGTTTCACATCCTCACCAGCATCTGATGTTGCCAATGTTTTTTATCTTGGCTATTGTAATAGCTGTGTGGTGTTACATCATTTTTGTTTTAATTTGTAGTAGCTTGATAAAATAATATCGAACATCTTGTAACATGCATACTTGTCTCCTGTGTATCTTCTTTGTTGAACATAGTCTCTGTTTAGGTCTTTTGCCCATTTTTTAACTAGGTTATTCATTTTCGTATTGTTGTCCCTTAAGAGTTCTTTTTATATATTGCACAATCGTTCTTATCAGATATCTCTTTTGCAAATATTTTTTCCAAATATGTAGCATGTCTTCTTAATCTCTTGACAGTGGCTTTTGCCTAGCAGTAGTTTTAAATTTTAATGAAGTCCAGCTTATTAATTATTTATTTCATGGATCATGTTTTTGGTGTTGTTTCTAAAAAGTCATGTGATAACCAAGGTCATCAAGGCTTTCTGGTGTTATCTTCTAGGAATTTTGTAGGTTTACATTTTACATTTAGGTATATAATTCATTTTGAGTTAATTTTCAAGAATGATATAAGGTCTGTGTCTATATGCACGTTTTTTTCATTTAGATTGCCAGTTTTTCAGCACCGTTGGTTGAAAAGATAATTTTTGCTCTTTTGTATTACTATTGTGACATTATCAAAGATCAATCAATTATATTCATGTGGATCTATTCTGGGGCTCTCTTTTCTGTTCTTTTGTTTTCTGTTCTTTTTCTGTTTTTTTGGGGGGGTCAATTATTTTGCTAGTATTATATTGTCTTGATTAGTATAGCTTAAGAGTAAGTTTTAAATTTGTGTATCTCTGACTTTCATCTTCTCTTTCAGCATTGAGTTGGCTATTCTAGGGCTTTTGCTCTACCATATAAACTTTGGAACCAGTTTGCCAGTATTCATACAATAACTTGTTGGGATTTCAATTGGAATTTTTTGACTCTGTAGATCAAGTTAAGAACTGATATCTTGATAATATTTAGTATTATAATCCATGAACATGGAATATCTCTCCACCTATTGAGTTTTCTTTGGTATCTTTCATCTAAATGTTGTAGATTTTCTCATATGAATCTTGAATATATTTTTAGATCTTAAACAGTTCATTTTGTGAGGTGATCATGTAAATAATGATGTGTTTTATTTCAAATTCCACTTGTTCATTGATGATATACAGGAAAGCAACTGACTTTTGCATATTAAACTTGCATCCTGCAACTTTTCTATACTTGCTTATTAATTCCAGGAGGAGCAATTAGTTTGGATTTTCTAACTACACAATCATGTTATCTATAAACACACTTCTTGTATTAACTAGGACTTCCAGTACATTGAAAAGCAGTGATGAGAGAGGAAATCCTTATCTTATTCCTGATGTGAGTGCCAAAGCTTCTAATTTTTCACTATTAAGTACAGCCATGGATTGCTTCACCACATTTTGGTCAATGACAGGCTGCATTAATAATAATGGTTCCATAAGATTAGAATGCCACATTCTTACTGTACCTTTTCTATATTTAGGCATGTTTAGATACACTAACACTTACCATTATGTTACAATTGCCTACAGTATTCAGTATAGTAATATTCAAAACAAGCTTGTCACCTAGAAGCAATAGGCTATAACTTATAGTCTAGGTGTGTAGCAGGCTAGACCATCTAAGTTTGCATAAGTACACTCTATGATAGTCATACAACAACAAAATTCCCTAATGATACATTTCACAGAATGTGTATCTGTCATAATGTGACACATGACTGTATGATGTTAGCTGTAGATTTTCTTCTTCTAAAATCAAATTGGGTAGGTCCTCCTCTATTTTTGCTGAAAACAAAACAAAACAGTCTATCATGAAAAGGTGCTGGATTTTGTCAAATGCTTTTTCTTCAACTGTTAATGTGATCATATAATTTATTTATTTATTTTTTATTTTTTGATGTGTGTCTGTGTGTGTGTGTGTGTGTGTGTACTTCAAGTTCAGGGATACATGTGCAGAATTTGCAGCACTCTTGTGTTTTGCTTAACATGCATTGGTGTTCTTTAAGGACATACATGTTAAGGATTGCTATGTCTTAATGAAGTATTAGCCCCTTTATTATTATATATGCCCCTTATTATCCCTGATAACTATCCTTGCTCTGAAGCCTTCTCTCCCTGGAATTAGTATAGTTACTCTCACTGATTTTGGATAAGTGTTAGTGTGCTATATCTTTCTCCATTCCTTCACTTTTTAACCTATAAGTGTTTTCATGTTTAAGATGGATTTCTTATAGACAACATACAGTTGAGTCTTGTTTTTGATCCACTCTGACAATCTCTATCTCCTAATTGTATTTAGAACAATGATGTTTAATGTGATTATTGAATAATTTCTACAATATTTTTTACAGTGTTCTATTTATTGCCCTTGTTGGTTTTCACTTTTGTCTTTGACAATTTTTTGTCTCTTCTGATTTAATTTATCATTTATGATTCCATTTTCTCTCGTTTTTTAGCATGACATTATACTTCTTTTTTAATTTCTTTTTTTCTTTTTAGTAGTTGCCCTCAAATTTACTATATAATTTACAACAAAATGAAGTCCACTGTCAAAAACCACTATACCGGCCAAGCGCAGTGGCTCACGCCTGTAATCCCAGCACTGTGGGAGGCCGAGGCGGACAGATCACAAGGTCAGGAGATCGAGACCATCCTATCAATGGTGAAACCCATCTCTACTAAAAATACAAAAAATTAGCTGAGCGTGTGGAAGGTGCCAGTAGTCCCAGCTACTAGAGAGGCTGAGGTGGGAGAATGGTAGGAACCCAGGAGGTGGAGCTTGCAGTGAGCCGAGGTTGCACCACTGCACTCCAACCTGGGCGACAGAGGGAGACTCCATCCCCCGCAAAAAAAAAAACAAAAAACAAAAACATGCTATACCATTTCATGTGGAGTACAAATACCTTATAATAACAAAATATTTCTAATTCTTCACCCATCCCGTTTATCATTATTGTCATTCGTTTCACTTATACATAAGCATATATATAATGTATGTACATATACACACATGCAGAAGTATGCATACATGAATACATTGTTGCTATAGCTTATAATAAACTATGCTAGATAAATTATAAATAAGAAAAATGAAAGTTTATATTTGACCTTCACTTATGCTCTGATATTCTTCCTCTCTTTATATAGATAACAGGTTTTTTTACCTAAACCATTTTTCTTTTTCTACTACTTGTTAAAAATATTTTAAAAAATAATTTTTGTTTTTGTTAAAAATCATATTTCTAAAAAGACTAAGATAAGGAATTTATATACAATGACTTATTTCGTAGCTTTATATTTAAAGTCCAATTTATATTGTTGAATGGAGAAAGCCTTTATAAAACTGTTTTTATAAAACTTGTGATGTTCAAGGTTTTGTCCTCTCCCATCTTTTATAGTGGCTCCACAGTTCTCGAATATTCTGTTTTTTCTTTTATCAGTCTTTTTCTGCTTGCTTTTTAATTTGGAAGTTTGTATAGTCCTATCATCCAGTTCAGAGATTCTTTCTTCAGCCATGTTTATTCTGCTAATGAGCACATCAAAGCATTCTTTATTTCTGTTACAGTGTTTTTATCTCTGGCATTTCTTCTTTATCCTTTCTCAGAATTTGCATCACTCTGCTTGAATTATCTATCTGTTCTTGTATGATGACTACTTTTGTCATGAATACACTTAACATATTAATCCTAATTTTTAAAAAATCCTGCTCTGATAATTCCAACATTCCTGACATATGTGAGTCTGGTTATGATACCTGTTCATGTATTCAACTGTTTGTCTTTTCCTTTTTTGTGTGCCTTGGAATTTTTGTTTAAAGACAGACATTAAACACCAGCTAAAAGGAACTGTGGTAAGTAGGTCTTTTATAATGTAGTGGTAAGGTGTGATGGAAGAAACATTGCATAGTCCTATGATTAGGTCTCAGTCTTTCTGTGAACCTGTGTCCCTGGACTGTGAACTTTATTGTTGCTTCTCAATTTCTCCTGCCTTAGGTGAGAAAAAATGGCTGAAGTGAACTGGAATTATGTATTTCTCTTCCCCCACAGTGAAGGCTACAGAAGCTGGAGCTGGGTGTTTCCCTTCCCCCAGGTAATATAGGTTCTGGTAACCTCAGCTGATTAGGCTTTGGCAAAATAGATTTTCCTAATAGCAGGCCTTGTTAAGAAGAACAGAATGCTCTGACATGTTTCAAAAATGGTTCCTTTTTCTCCTCTCTCTGCTAGAAACACAAGATTTTTCTCCAATGTTCAATGTGAGGATCTGGTAGATCCCTTAAAGGTAAAACCCAAATAAGTGTAGGGCTGGCCTTCCAGAAATTTGTCAAAGTTTAAGTTTTTCTCCCCTGGTATTGGTTCCCCAGTAGGTCTCTGCTCATGGGTTTCTGCTCCAGTAAGTTGTGATTTCTCTGTTTCTGCTGTTCCATCTCTCCAATTTTGAGGGCAGTGGTTTGCTCTGTGGCCTTACTTCTCTTACAGATCTAATAATTGATTTTTCAGTTTACCTTTACACTTGTTAAAGCTTTTTACATGTTTTTGTGGCAACTTCCAAACTCTTTATATGCAGAATCAAAAACCAGAAGTCACAACACCTTTTTAAACCCTTCAATTCACAGCATTTTAATTAAGTTCTAATTGCCCATAATTTCTTAAATATAACTAAAATGTCACTTGGTCAAAGCAAGGAATAAACTATGCTTACATATAGCAGTCTAAAAATAATTTTGATTAAAAACAAACAAAAACATAAAAGACATTATTTCTACTTCCTAAAGTAAAATTACCTCTATTTATTTAGAAGGCTTTTAAATAGCTTTGTCTATTCCTTTCCAGATTAAATATCTTTAAAATTTCAATGTAACATATAAATTAATTTGAAATGATGATAAAGGTAACAGTAAAGATTCTTTGTATTTTTATTAGAAATATTTTTATAATTTTTTAAATCAAAAGAGGCACAAAGAATCTTAAGAAATACAGTGCCCAATTATCTTGTCTTAGAGATATGCTGCCCCAAGTCATACAAGTAATTTGTCTTACACCAGCTTAGCAAAGTTGATTCCCTGACTCCAGATCTATTACTTTTACTACTGCAAGAGGTTCGTGTGGATTTTGTTTACTTTACCTTTTCTTGTTTTTCAGGGGCATAGAAGGTGTGGAGCTGCATGGAGCGATTCATTTGTGCTTTTTTTTCTGGTTATCAGTGATTTTATTTGCTTACTTCTAAGGAATTTTATAAAAGATTTACACACAACTAAACAAGTAACTTAGATTACAGAAATCTTTTGGAGGAGGCACAAAAATAAATATTCCAGGAGCCATCAAGATGAGTAAATATATTTTGCATTTACTTTTATGTTTTCCAAAGCTAAAATAAAGCATGGAGTTATGTAATACCATTTGCCAATGGCAGAAACATACCATTTTCACATGATAGAACTTTTCTGCATACTAAATTATCAAATTTAGTTACTTGTGGTTTTTTTCAACTAACTGTTTGGAATATGAATAAAATCATACATATAATAGAAATTATTTTCAACATTGCTTCTTCTGATGATAGACTTTTTTCAAATGACTCTTAGAGTTTATAGGTTTATCTGTGTGTATATACCTATAGTAGAAACAGAGCATTACTGATAAATAAAGAAAATGTGGGAGGTGGAGTAAGCCTTGGAAAGGAGTGCTGCTATTGATGTTCATGTACGTGGCTTCAATGATCTCTGTAATTACAAACAATAGGGTCATACCGAATGGATAAATGCCATCTTAATACTATTTTGTCAATTATAGTCATTCTAGCTGTACAGGAATGAAGACAGTCAGAATTGAATAGTAGCACCTACAGTGCCATATTCAGCTTTTCCTTTTTCTTTTAAAGAAACAGCCTGGTGCTATTGCCCATGCAGCCTCCGCTTCCGGGGTTTAAGCGATTCTCATGTCTCATCCTCCTAAGTAAGTAGGATTATAGGCACCCAGCAACACTCCCAGTAATTTTTTGTAATTTAAGTAGAGACAACGTTCACTCTGTTGTCCGGGCTGCTCTCGAGCTCCCAACCTCAAGAGATCCACCCACCTCAGTCTCTTGAACTGTTGGGATTACAGGCGTGAACCACCATGCCTGGCTCATATTCAGCTTTTTCAATTAAAAGAAAATTATTTTGCAAGAATATAATCGGTAACACAATTGATGAGTCTTTCTTTTATCCTTGCCCGGAGTGAGCATTATCTAACATCTTCATGGAGAGGGAAGAAAATTAAATTATCATCCACATTTTTTGAGGCGATTTTTGTGATTTTGGATGAGCAAAGCTGATTCAGCAAGCATTCTGTGGACCCCAATTTTTGCCCTATAGCCTGGAAGACATAAGAAATGTTTTTTTAAAAAGTAATAATATATATTTTTAATTAATATTATATATTATTTTGTTTATTATTTTATAATAATAAATATTTTAATTTATTATCAATTGGGTTAGCTAAAATGAAAGCCACACTGTTTTAGGCATACCTCGTTGTAAAAGTTGCAATGGAAAATTCTAATTCATTAGAAATATAATTGAGAAAGTGGCACTATATTCGTTGTGATATAATGAACTATGGATATTTCTTTAAGTTCTCCTACAACAAATTAAGGATGACATAAAGTACAATTTTTCCACACCAATTTTTAAACTAGACACTAAAATAGCTGTCTACTTATGTCACTATACTTAACAAACAAGTCTATAAATCAGATGCCAATATATATTCCCATTTAACAGATCAGAAACTGAGGTAAAAAGACCTCCAGTAACTGTTTCAAAACCAGCCAGATAATTGTAACGTAAGTATTACAATATTGTCTTATCTGACTTCAAAGTTTATCTTCCTTTCAGTTCTTTTTATATCTTTAAAATAACTGTGTTCATAAAAACACACTATTTATAATGTGAATTTGCAATAGTTTCACAGACAAGGAAAACATGTAGTTTAGGAGCAAATGTTTCTACATTGGTTACTATTTCTCCATTCTAAAATCTTATCTGAAGGAATCTTTTAAAGTATTCTAGATTTGTTTTTATAGTTTTTAATTATTCCATCATTGTCTTCCTCAAGGTGAAGTCTTACTGCTACGTCTTAATTTTAGCAACATATTTTTACTACCTTGTTATTTCCCACAGCAGCTAGTTTCTTATTGTGAGTATCCTGTCTGTTAATCATAGTCAGTTATCTACCATTGTATAACAACCGACTCAAAACATTGGATTAAAATGATTTATTATTTCTTAAGATTCTGTGGTTACACCAGGCAGTTATTGTTTTGTTTTGTTTTGTTTTTACTGATACCTCCTTGTTTCATTCATGGAGTTGCAGTCTACTGTGACTCGGCAGAAAAATGGATGGTTTATGATGACCTGACTCCCATATATCTGGAGTTGTTGTGTTGGCTGTTGGCAGATCCTCCCTCTTTCAAGTTGTTCTCTCATCAGTTAGCAGTGTGACTTAGCTTCCTTAAAAGAGAGAATAAGCATAAACAACAAGGACTCTTGGCGCTATTCTCTAGAACTCACATAATATTTAATTTGCCTACACCTATTGGTCAAACAAATCACAAGGCCAGCTTGAATTCAAGATTTGGGGAAATAGCCTTCACCTTTTGATAGAAGGACTGTAAAATATTGTGTCTATGTTTTCAATCTCCCATGATCACATATACTTATGTTAGTATTACTAGAAAACATACTGGTATTAATATTAAGAGATACAGAATAGTGTAGAACTAAAATCTCAAACTCAAGAGCATGATGGCCCTGGGTTCAAACCCCAGCACTACTACTTAGAACTGTGTAAACTTGGGAAAGTTATTAAATCTTTCTGTATCTCAGTTTTCTTGTATATAAAATAGGGGTCATTTAATAGTATCTACCCATAAGGATATTAAGAGGATAAAATTGTTTTACACCATAAAGTGATTAGAACAGTACCTGGCTTATAGTAAGCACTCTATAAGGGTTTGAGATTTCCATACTCTGTAACCTTAGAATTAGTTAATTAATATACTTATGAAGTACTTTGGAGCAATTAAGAACTTACTGCATATTTGATGCTTAAATCTAGATAGTGTCTAGGTTTATCATTGTTTCAGATTAGTTTAAAGTCCATATTGGGAACAGATATAATACTACCTCACTTTTCTTCCTCTGCCTTCCTTGCAAGTTAACCTTCTCAAATATCCTCTGTCTCTCTCTACTCCATAGTCAATATGTTTCTAAATATAATCAGTTACATGTCTTAAAACTATCTTCTTTCATTTAGCCCTTTGCCACTGCCTTGGTTAAGACTTTCAGACCCTCATAATAAAATATTATAGTGACCTCCCTATAAATATGACAGCTTGCTTTTTGTCTTGGTTAAAATTATCTCAAATACAAAACTTGAGACAAGGAGATGGGTACTGACAGGCAATCTATTTGGGAAGTGATCACAGGCAGCAGTGTTTAGGGAAAGAGTTGCTGGTGTGGGAACCAGGCTCAAATCCACTGGGAGTGTTGACAAATGTGAAGACTTGTCGCATGCAAAATGGGAGGGGTGCATTTATTAATCAACTTTCATCCTTCACAGATGAGGATCTAAACCTGGGAGCCTTCAAATGCCCCTATTCTACCTCCCCACTAGGACTTCTGGGCTATGCTTATGGATAAACTACAGCAATAAAAAGTTCCTTGAGCAAATTATAAATTTTACAGCTTGCAATTGAGGTAAGACAGTGGGAAAATTTGGTGAATGTGATCTCACAAGATGTGACTGAAATCACAAGTGGATTGAAGGAATGTAATGCAGTCAACAGAGGCATCTGCTATGTCCACATATAACTTCCACCCAGTTACCAGAATAAACCTTCTCTCTTAGTCCATTTAGGTTGCTATAACAAAATACCATAGACGAGGTAATTTATAAACAATAGAAATTTATTTCTCCCACTTCTGGAGGCTGGCATGTTCTAGATAAAGGCTCCAGCAGGTTTGCTGTGTGGTGAGGACCCACTTCTTGGTTTTTAGAGGGTTGCCTTTTTGCTGTGTTTTCACGTGGTAGAAGTAACAAGGGAGCTCACTGAGGAAGGTGGAGGGTGCTTATTATAAAGGACTAATAACCTCTCAATTACCCCACTTATAAATAAGTTTCAATGCATGAATTTTCGTGGAGATGTAAGTCATCTATAAGCATCTTTTACAGCCTAAATCTGACCTTATCAAATTTCATCCCCCAAAGACATCCACATACTAATCTCCAGGAACTAGTGAATATGTTATGTTACATGTCAAAAGAGACTGTGCAGATATAATTAAGGTTATGGACTGTAAAAGGGGAGATTATCCTCAATTTTCTGGATGGGCTCAGTGTAATTAGACAGGTCATTAAAAGCAAACAAAAAAAGTTTGTCTAGATGTGAGCAGAAGACACGTGGTAGAAGATAAGCAGCAAAAAGTGAAGTCAGAGAGATGCCAAGTGTGAGAAGGATTTGATGAGCCATTGCTTGTTCTGAAGTGAGAGGGCCATATATAAGGAACAGAAAGAAACCTCTAGGAGCTAGAGGCCAGCCCTAACTGACAGCCATTAAAGAATAGGGACCTCAGTTCTACAGGTATAAGAAACTGGATTCTTTTAACAAGCTGAATGAACTAGAAAGCTATTCTCTATCATTGTGCTGAAAGTGTCTTCAATATGAGAAAGAAGCATTTGGCTTCTATTTTCTATCATTGTTCTGAAAGTGTCTTCAGTATGAGAAAGAATGGAGATACCAATAAGAAACTAAATGCTAAGAGAAAGTAATTTACTCATTTGCAGATACTATGATTGTCTACATAGAAAACCCATGAGAATGATAGAAATGATGACAACCTAACAGAGTTTGCACATTTTTGCTATTATCGATGTGCTTTATTTAATTATTTACATTTTAACTAGTCATGGCTGATATTCAGGAAAACCATTCATGTTTATATATTTATTAATTCTGTGATTTGCTACATTAGCAAACTCTGTTAGGTTGCCATCATTTCTATCATTCTCATGGGTTTTCTGTGTAATCATAATATCTGCAAATAAGTAAATTACTTTCTCTTAGCATTCAGTTTCTTATTGGTATCCCTATTCTTTCTCATATTGAAGACACTTTCAGCACAATGATAGAGAATAGAAGCCTAAAGCCTCCAGAGAAGAGCCCAGCCAATAAATACTTTGACTTTAGCCTTGTAACTTTTGGATCATATGAATTAATTGAGTCGAATTGGACTTTTTGACCTGTAAAACTGTGAAATAATAAATTTGTGTTGTTTTAAACCATTAAATTTGTGGTACTTAGTTGCAGCAGCAATAGACAACTAATAGAACATTAAGAACATTTCAATCATTTTCCATCACTTTTGCTGGATAATGGCCAATGAATTAATTTGCAGAACGTTTGATGTCAACCCAGCCTAGACTTTCAATGTCAGCTCCTGCAAAACCCCCTGAGAGATCTAGCTGAAACAATATCAGAAATACTTTCATGATTTCTACCCATCCATACACACCATCTCATCATGCTTTTTAAAATATGCATCAACATTTTGAACACTATTCTCTTTGTCCTAAATTACCATGTCTTCTCTGCCTTATACTTTCCTATTCAAATTGTGAAGAAACTCTCACCTAAACGAAGAAGCAAAGAAAACTCTTTTAGGCTTGAAAAGCAAATAATGTAAAGCAAAACAAAGGAGAGCTAAAATAAAATATGATGAAATCTAAATGTACTTAGGAAGTTCTGAATCATAATGAGATAAGGCAGGCAAAGGAGGAAAAGAACAGATCTTGAATGATCCTGGATGCTATTGTAAGGGGCTTATTCTTTTAATCTATCATTTGAGAGAATCCACTGATGGATATTTTGTAGAGGAGTTGCATAGTTAGATTGGGGGCTTTTATAATAGTGCTCTTAAACAGTATGAAAGAGACATTCAAAAAAGTCATAATGAAAGTAAATCATGCCATTAATAGGAAAGATACAAATTAGAAAGAGATTTGTAACCTAAGCATTGGTGAAGACAAAATTACCTACGAAATATTTGGCTTAGTGTATCCAGCAATAAAAAAATTAATGAATTAATGTTACACACAACCTGAATGAATCTGAAAAATATTGTGTTGAACAAAATAAGTCACATACAAAAGAATATGCACAGTATGGTTCTGTTTATTAATGTTCTAGAAAAGGTAAATCTAAATTGTGGTGATAAAACTCAGTTCAATGGTTGCCTTGGGAGGATGACTCTGACTGAAAGAAGTTATGTGTACATTTTTTGAGATTTTGAAGATATTTTATAGCTTGATTAAAGTGGCATTTCTATAGGTGGATACATTTATCAAAACTCAACAAACATACATTAAAATACATGCATTTTATTTTATGAAAATTATAACTGAAGTCTATGAAGACATTTAGAGGCAAAGTTAGCAAAAATATAGATTTGAGGGGTAAGGAGAGGAGATATTCAAGTAATGAAGCCAATAACTTCAGACTTTCAACATGGGTATAGGGACATGGGAATGTCATGAGTTGAGCAAGGGAATCCATAAGGTGAAGTAGGATAGAGGGACATGATAATGATGAGTTCAATTTATAATATTAAGTATGCAGTGTGCATGAAATCTCCACATAGAAGTTTGTATTTTTGAGATTGAAGACCAGGATAAAACATAAAAACTTGTATTTCTGTCATCATTTTTGCTATTATCCATGTGCTTTATTTAATCATTTACATTTTGACCAGTCATGACTGATATCAAGGAAAACCATTCATGTTTATATATTTATTAATTCTGTGACTTGCTACATTCCAAACTCTCTTAGTTGTCATCATTTCTATCATTCTCATGGGTTTTCTATGCAGACAATCATAATATCTGCAAATAAGTAAATTACTTTCTCTTAGCATTTAGTTTTTTTTGAAGACACTTTCAGCACAGTGATAGAGAATAGAAGCCAAATGCTGTGATATGGCTGTGAAATAAGATTTTCCTTGCAATTCATTGAACTCCCGAACAGGGAAAGAACCAATTAGCGTGGTGTAATCTTCAGTAGCATGTATTTTAGAGTTGCACAAAAATTGATTTATGTCTTAATAATGTCATTTTAAAAGTGATATGATCTTGGACAAGCGGTTTAACATCCATGAGGCAAAATTCTCATAACCGTAAATTAAGAAAAATAATAGTAATACTTTTCATGTGCATTTCTGTGAAGATTAAGTGTAATGCAATACCAGATGTGGTAAGTTGTTTGAAATAATATCATAGTATCCAAAAATATTATTTTCTAACATCCATGGCTTTTTACAGTGGCTTTGCAGCAACTCCAGTGAAGGACTAGTTTGCTTTTTATCTGAATTTCAATGGCTGTATGACTTGATTTGACAAATAGTATGCACTACAAGTCAATACGTAAAATCTCAGACTCAAAACGTTGTAGAAACCAAGAAACTGTTATTTTAGATCCTGTGAATTTCTGTTGTCAGTATCTCTGGTGTTCAGCACGTAGTTGGGTAGTTTTTTTGTCAGCCAAAATGAAAATCTTCTAACAATTAAGTCTATTCATATTTATTTCTACGACTGTTATTACTGATCTCAGCTGTCAGATTTATAATTGCTATTTGTATTTTATTTCATGTATTTTATTGACTATGAATGTTTTTTCTTTTTTTAAGTTTACTTGATATTTAGAAATATCAGTAGTTTTGATCCTGTGGTTATCTTTATACCTTTACTTTTTTAAAAGCGTTTAATCTCTTTTTATTTATTTTGTTTTACATTTTACTCTGCTACTTTTTATGGCATCTTTTGATTGCCACCTATTGATTTTTCATTATTCAATGAATATATATTTCTTATTCCCATCTCCCTTTTTCTACCATCCTTTACATTCATTATTTTGACTCTATCAGAATACATTTTGATTTACATATATATACATATTGAAGTACACATATGTATGTGTGTATATGTGTATATATACAATAATTTTTTGGCCCTTGCCTTTACAATTAAATGTTCATCAATAGTGCTTTTGCCAGTGTTCATTCAGTCATCTCTCGGTTAGATGAAGCACATTGTTTTAACACAGGAATTAATATGCTCCCAGGGGCCAAATCTGGCATACATCCTGTTAAATTATAGTTCATGAAAGATGTATTTCACAATTCTAAACAGTTGTAGAAAAACAAAAGAAGAAGAAAATATGACAGGAATACATAAAACCAACAAAGCTTAAAATATTCATTATGAGACTCCTTAACAAAAACTTTTCTGACCACTCTAGTCAATTACTTGAGAATAACTAATGAGTATAGTATACCCTGGACTATTCACTATTTAAAACAATATTTAAATAGCTTTGATACTTGGTGAACAACTTAATAGTAAACATTCTTTTTTCACTAATTTTTAAATTAAATTTCTTTAAAAAATGATACTCCATTAAAGGCTTGCTTTTTATATTGTTTTGATAAATCTGATGCCAGTCTAATTGCATTGTCTTGTTATTTAATTGGCAATTTCGTTTGGAGGTTGTGATGGTTAATTTTATATGCCAACTTGGCTTGTCCATGGTACCCAGATATCTGTTCATACATGTCTGAATATTGCTGTGAAAGTATTTCTTAAAAGAGATTAATATTTAAATAAGTAGACTTTGAGTAAAGTAAATACTCTCCATAATGTGGGTGAACATCATCCCACAATTAGTTGAAAGTCTTGAGACAATTAAGAATGATCTCCCCCAGAGAAGAAGAAATTTTGCCAGCAGACAGCCTTCAGATTTAACTTCATCTCTTCCTTGTGTCTTCAACCTGTCCATTTACCCTGAAGACACTGGAATTGCTAGCTTTCTCAATAGCATGAACCAATTTTTATAAATAAACCTCTGTGAGTGTGTGTGTGCGTGTGTGTGTTGTGTCTGAGTGTGTAGATAGATGCACATATATTTATAATCATCTATATATTCATGTGCATTTATGTGTATCTACATGTATTTATAGATATGTTTATATATGGCCATATACATACTCATATATATTCATATATACATACACTTATGTAGAGAAAGAGACCTTTTATTTTTACCACTGTTCCCCTATATTTAATATGTATTTTTTCCTTACTGCTTTTGAGATTATTTCTTAATCTTTAAGTCTCAAATTTAATTATAATGTGATTAGGTGGTATTTTCTTTTTAATTAACATTATTGAAATTTGCTTCACTCTTAAAATCTTTGGGTTACTGTCAATTACCAAATTTGAAAATTTTTCAGGAAATAATTCTTCAAATAATTTTGTATATAATTTTTTCTCTCTTCTTTTTCTGGAACTCTGATAGAAACATGTGAATATAAGCTGCTCTCCCATTACAGGAAAGAAAATTTCTTTCCATGTGATTTTTTAAAGGAAAAAAATTATAGAGATTAAATTCATATACCATAGAATTCATGCATTTAAAGTGTATAATTCAGTGTTTTATAGTGTGTTCACAGAGTTGTGCTATAATCAGCATAGTCCATTTTAGAACATTTTCGTCATTCCCAAAATAAACCTTGTACTCTTCACCTTACAACTTTCCCATTGTCTCTAGCCCTAGGCAACCACTAATGTACTTTCTGTCTCTCTAGATTTGCTTATTAGGGACATTGCATATACATGGAATCACATTAATATTGTCTTTCATTACTAGCTTCTTTCACTTTACTAAGTGAAACACTATACTTAATGTTTCAGAAATTGATCCACATTGTGTCATTTATTAGTGCTTCATTCATTTTTGTGGCTGAATAATACTTCATCCAATAATAGTCGTCCATTTATCAGTTGATAGATTTTTGGGTTGTTCCCATGTTTTGACCCTTTAGCTCCTTGACTTTTAATGTAAAAAGATGAAGGGAAATCCTTAAACAGGACTTTCCCATGAGACTTACAGAAATGTTAAACCCAGGGGAAATATCAATTAGAATCAAACTGGGAATTTTGAAATACTGTTCTTTATTCTATTTACAAATTATCCTTCTATTATATAAGTTAGTTAAAGCAGGGATTTTTAAATGTGTGGTTTTGTTATATCTCTAAATTAGGTGGTCAGTTATCTATAGAATTAATAAATGAATATATTTTCTACCTCCAATACCAGGGAATAATCCTCACTTAAAAATTTCTTTGGGGATGGGCACGGTGACTCACACCTGTAATCCCAGCACTTTGGGAGGCCAAGGCAGGTGGATCACCCTATGTCAGGAGTTCAAGATCAGCCTGGGCAACATGGTGAAACCCCGTCTCTACTAAAATACAAAAAACTAGCTGGGTGTGATGACATGTGCCTGTAGTCCCAGCTACTTGGGAGGCTGAGGCAGGAGAATTGCTTGAACTCAGGAGGCAGGGGTTGCAGTGAGCCATGATCATGCCACTGAACTCCTGCATGGGCGACAGAGCGAGACTCCATCTCGGGAAGAAAAAAAAAAAAAAAAAATTAGGTGGGCGTGATGGCGAGCGCCTATAATCCCAGATACTTGGCAGGCTGAGGCAGGCAAATCGCTTAAACCCAGGAGGTGGAGGTTGCAGTGAGTCGAGACTGCACCATTGCACTCTAGCCTGGGCAACAAGAGTGAAACTTTATCTCAAAAAAAAATTTTTTTTTTCTTTGGGTAAACAACATTTTTCTCACACTTTTTGTTGCATGAGACAGGTTGAGTATTCCCATGATTTATTCCATACTTTAGGGCAGAATATGTCTACTGTTAGTTTTTTTAAAGACTATTCCAAGCATTTGTTGTAGCCATCACAGAGGGTCCTAAATTTTATCTGAAGAATGTCTAACATGATACTTAATAGTCATTATTTAAGGTCACAATTTGGGAATCTAGTAATTAGTCTCATACTGAATTATATTATCTTCATCTCTTTATTTCATGCATATTCAACCAAACATTTGTTCAACACATATGACTTTTCTGATGACTTTGCCAATAAGTGAATTTACTGGCAGCACAGTAAATGCAAAAAGAAAAAAGAAAAATATAGCCACACTACTTTTCAGTTCCTTTTGAGACGTGTTCTTACTTTGTTGCCCAGGCAGGGTGGGGTACAGTGGCATGATCATGGCTTACTGCAGCCTCAAACTCCTATGCTCAATCAGCCCTCTTGCTTTGGCCTCCCAAAGTGCCGGGATTACACACATAAGCCAACATGCCTGAATCTTGCAGCTATTCTAATCAATGTGTAGTTTGTATTTATGCCCTTTGTATCTGAGCTGCCCTGGTTATTTCCTTTGAATGATAAAATTTAGAAATGATGGAAGAATTTGAAGCCTTGACCTTAGGAAGACTTACATATTCCACTTTTGCTGTCATGGTGGACCTTGTCACCATTTGAGTAAGTCTGGATTGACCTACAGGAGGCAGATATAAACTATCAAAGAAGAGACTCCTTGAAACCAATGAGCCATGAGACAACCTGGCAGCTGACCACATTTCACATGAGTCTTGCCAAAACCAGTGGAAAACTTAACACAGATCAGTGTGGCCCAAACTGTAGACTCCCAGAATAGTGACATAAATAAATAATATTTTAAGCTACAAGTTTTGGGTTGAGTGGTCAAAGCAGAAATTTAAATAATGTCATTGTATGGTTACCAAAAAGTCATGTGTATCAATAATCACATAGTTAAAAATGAAAGCATCAAAAGTCCAGAAAAATGCAGAAATATAGCTGAGAAAATTTTTAATCTTACCTATTTTTGAACTTCTACTTGTTGAATGTAGTGATAGTCTCACATTTTCATCATGAATTGCTTTACATGAACACATGCAACAAAAGTGTTCTATCAGGCAGTCACTTTTTCCATTATTTTAGCTGTTTCTAGTCTTTTTATGATCATCTGTGAAATCAACTGTGACTTTGAGAAAGTTGTTGGCAGTCATAAATTTATTTATTGAAAAGTAGAAATAAGACTTCTACAAAAAGAAAAATGAAAATGTATCAACTCAATAAGAAAAAAAATTATTAGGTTAAATAACTTTTCTCAGTAAAAATAACTCTCATTTTTTTTCAGGCATTTGAAATTAAAAACATAAAATCTGTAGACAACCACATTGTTAATAATGAGGTGTTTGATATCCAGCAGCAATTATGGTAGCCTTCATACAAGTACAAGAAACATAGAGTGAATAAAAATAAAACAGAAGATTTACTATCTCTGATGAATTCATGTGTGAGTGAAACCAGATGGACAACTTTAGAACTCAAAGGGGCTTATGAAGTCATAAAACTTAACATTCTTTAGTTTAAAAAGAAGAAATAGAGATTCACAGTAAGTTTTTTTTGCCAGTGACAAAAACTAGTATTACACATTGGCCTAGGATCTAAGTTTACAAAGTCCAGTTTACTAGTTCTTCATATATATTTTTGACAATTAATTTTATATTTTACCATAAAATTGGGATGCAGCTTTACTTAGTGATAAAGATACAAATCTATAGTAATCTTAAATAATGTATTTAATCATGCATTTCCTTAGGAAAATCTTTATAGACTTTTATCTTCCTTGAAATACATTGTATTTTTTTATTTATTCTACAAATTCTGAAGTAAACATGACTTTTTAATATGCTTTTGTATATAACAGTTCTGAATGTACAGATTTAAATAATCAACTGTTTTCCATATTATAAGCTTTTGCTATTTTATTTGTATTAAAATGTTAGTTAAGTTAAAAAAATGATAATTTATTTCCAAAGCAAAATGTAGATATGAAGACAGTGGTTAACATTCTATATTTTTGTATGAGCTTTGGTATAAGTTTGAATTTGCTATACAAGTTATTAGCTTTCTACTACTGAGGCACTGATTTTATCTATATCCAAGTTGCTTAACTTCGTGAGACTCAATGACGTCATCATTGAAATGGCTTAATAAGACTGTTTGGGAAAATGGAAATGATTGTCTTAGTCTGTCTTGTGATGCTATAAGAAAGAAAATAATTAAGACTGGATAATTTATATAGGATAATAATTTGTTTTCTCAAGGACCTTGAATCTGGAAAGTCTATGATCAAGGCGCTAGCATATTGCATGGCCCTTTTTGCTGTTCTGTAACATGTCAGAAGACATCACACAAGGAAGACAGAGAGAAAAGAGGGGTGAACTCATCTTTTTATTAGGAATCTACTTCAACGATAATGAACCCACTGTTGAAATAACGGAATTAATTCGTTCATGAGGTAAGGACTCTCATGACTTAAACAATTTTAAAGGTCTCGCCTCTCAACATGATTGCATTGAGAATTAAGTTTCAAACCCATAAATTTTGGGGGACACATTTGAACCTTAACAATGATTATGTGCATTGTAAAAATGGGAATTACAGGACTTTTTTTCCTTGGATTTGTAGTTTTGGAAAAGTCTGCTTCATTGTTGTTTTTAGTTTGGACATCAAAGACAGGAGTCCTGTTTTTGGTAATGGGAAAAACCTTTGACTATATACCTAAGAAACATTTTTTTGAAACAAGTGCCTTGGAAGAGGCTGGTACCTAAAACAGGAAAGAGCCTCAGTGTTGGATATATCAAGATAAGGTGATTGGTACTAACAAATGATCTACACATACTCTTCTAATCCAAATCCTCATGTGTTTTAATCAGACACATTTTAGAGTAAAAAATATTTTTAATAGAAAAAGTGAAGTTTTAAATATGTGGAAAATTAACTAATGTGAATAAGCTATTCCCCAGTGAAAACAGAATAACATAATGATTTAAAAGAAAAACTCACTTGAGAAGCTTGACTGTACCAGTATAAGTTGAAGTACTGGGATTCTTCCTACTGTCTTTGTTTATTATCTTTTCAAATGCTTTTCTTTAATCTTTCCTCCAGTTTTTAAAAAATTAGTTAATTATCTCTTTAGTGATCAACACTGTCAAAACTAAATTAATATCTATAGAAACATTTCCTTGGAGTGTTGCAAATTTCTAGTTGTGAGAAAAAAATGTTGTATTACAGTCAGTAGACTGGGATTTATTTGGAAAAGGAAATCTATTTTTTCCTATATTTTATATTAACCTGGTTCAGATCAAGCATACACCAAGCATTTGCATACCCATTAGTTGAGAAAAACAAAACTAAACTAGTACTCTAGGCTAGTATTTTTTTAACTTTTTAAAAAGTTTGATCAATTCTATTTTTGCCCATTAAATACTTGCACACATGCACATTTCTGTATATGATTTAAAATATTTCTTATTTTTACTAAATGTGATTCACTTCTATTTTAATCTGTTCTTTTTCATTTAAGAAATGTTCTTGTACTAGTTTTAGCTCCAACAGTTAAAAAGTCTGAAAGTCATCACTTCAGTTCTGACAAGTTGAGAAATCTTAACAAACTGAAACCTTATGACTTTTCTTGAAGTTATCAGAGACCTGAGGTCACAGAGCAAACTGATATCTTGAAATATGGAGAGATAGGATGAATCCAAAAGTCATTGCCAAGATCTATTCATCTGGAGCAGAGGCTACTGGGGTCGGCAAGTCAGAACAAGTAATCTTAATGAATGCTGAAGACTGAGTGTGAACTACAGGGAGAATGAGTAACTTCTGAGGCTACAGTGTAAGTGGATACTTTCTCCAGGACCCCCATCAGTCTCTCACTGTCAGGAGCCAAGAAGGATACCTTCCTGGCTCTAGCGGTGGGAAGGGAAGAATAATCATTATGAAATAAATTCAAGTTTTATCCAACAAAAGATTTCATCTGTAGGGGAAAAGGCTAATATAGTGTTATCCCATCTAAGAGAAGATGACTTCTCAAACATCACACTGCTTGCCTTCGTGTCTCACCTAAGTGGGGATAAAAAGTTAAGAAATACTTGAAAATCACAGCCCAGAAACATCAGCTCACCAACCGACAGAATTCAGTCATAAGATTGCACAATACTTTGTTTCTCCTATAATTTACCACTACACCAATAGATTTCAGTGGGATAGCAGCAACAGCAACAAAAAAGTTGCTAGTTTCAGACTCTCCCTGCGAGCAATTATTAGAAAAGCCCAAAAACAATGTAGAAGACAGAGTAAGAAAAGAAAAAGAATTTTAATCTTTAGCACATACAACTACAGAAAACAGTAAACACAATCCTATTTAAAGCAAGAGTAACATAAATCTTCACACTAAAGGCCACATGTAATGTAGTCCTTATTAACTGATACATCATGTCTGACTTTAACAGAAAGTTATAAGGCCTGCCAGAAGGCAAGAAAAAACATATTTTGAAGAGACAAAGCATCATAATAACAAGAGCCAAATATGATATAGATGTTGGAATTGTCAAACAAGGAATTTTAAATAACTATGCATATATAATAAGCATATAAAATAAATAGAAAACACTTATGGTAGATATTAATACAACTATATCGATAATCATTTTAAATGTGAGTGGTCTGGATATTGCAATTAAAAGAAAAAATGGTAGGATAGTGAAAAAATAATATGCAATGTCTATTAAAAATTCACTGAAATATAGATACATACATAGATTGAAAGTATATAAATGGAGAGTTATATCATGCTAATACTAATAAAAGAAAGCTAGCGTAACTATTTAATTTCCAACAAAGAAAACCATAGTGCAATAAAATTCCAAGTGTTAGAGTGGCATTGTGTAGTGCTAAAGGGACCAATTCTCCAAGAAAATATAATAATTCTAAAGGTATACAAAAGATGATAGTATTAGGAGATGGGGCCTTTGGGACAGTGATAAGGTCATGTATCAGTCAGGGTTCTCTAGAGGGAGAGAACTAATAGGCTATATATATATGTGCATAAATATATGCACGCACACACACATATATACATATATATGCACACACATATACGCTTGTGTGTGTATATATACACATATACACACACATATACATTAAAAAGGGGAGTCTATATATATACATACACACATACACACATACATATACACACACACACATACATACATATATGTTTTAACTCACTTAATGATGTTGCTGATAAATAAATTAACTGGCAGCACAGTAATGCATAAAGAAAAAGAAAAATATAGCCACAGTACTTTTCAGTTCCTTTTGAGACTTGTTCTTACTTTGTTGCCCAGGCTGGGGTACAGTGGCATGATCACAATCACAAGGTCCCACAATAGGCCATCTGAAAGCTGAGGAGCAAGGAGTCCCAAAACTGAAGAACTTGGAGTTTGATGTTTGAGGACAGGAAGCATCCAACATGGGAGAAAGATGTAGGCTGGGAGACTAGGCCAGTCTGGTCTTTTCACATTTTTTTTTTTCTGTCTGCTTTATATTCTAGCCACACTGGCACCTGCTTAGATGGTGCCCCTTCAGATTAAGGGTAAGTCTACCTTTCTCAACCTACTGACTTAAATGTTAATCTCCTTTGGCAACACCCTCACAGACACACCAAATATCAATACTTTGCATTGTTCAATCCAATCAAGTTGACACTCAGTATTAACCATAACAGGTCATGAGGGTAAAACTCTCATAAATGAGATTAGCCTCTTATAAAAGAAGCCCAAACAAAGCCTCCTCATTCCTTCCATCATGCAGACAAACAGTGAGGAGATGCTATCTAAGGATCAGAAAGTAGAACCTCATCAGTCACCAAAACCGCCAGCATCTTGATCTTGAGCTTCTTAGTATTCAGAACTGTGAAAAACAGACTTCTTTGATTATAAACTACCCAGTATATAGTATTTTATCACAGCAGTATGAAAAGACTAAGACAGAGACTCAAGTATACTTTTATCATTAATTGATAAAACAAGCAGACAGAAAATTAGTAAAGACATTTGACATCAAGAAAAATATCAATAAACTCGATCTAACTGATATTCACAGCACAGCTCATTCAAAAACAGACTATTCTTCTTAAACTCCTGTGTTTCATTTGCATAGAGAGTCCTCCTTCTGAGAAATAAAACATACCTTTATAATTTAAATGTTTAGAGATCATACAATGCATGTTCTCAGACCATAATGGAATTAAACTATGTCTATATCCAAATGATAGCTAAGAAATCCCCAACTATTTACTGCATGTACAACATATTTTCAGATAGCATATATGACAATAAAGAAATCTCAAGAGAAATTTAAAAATATTTAGAACTAAATATAAATGAAATTACAACTTATAAAAATGTATGAGATATACCAAAAGCAATAATTCAAGAGAGATTCATAACATTAAAGACATATTAGGAAAAAAAGAGAGATCAATAATCAATAGCCTAAGCTTCTGCCTTAGGAAAGTAGGAAAGAGTGATTTAGTCCTAACACAACTAAATTAATAAAACATAATAATTACAGCAAAAGTCAATAATACTGAAAATAGGAAAAAAATGGAGATTATCAATAAAATAAAAAGCTGAAAACTTTAAAATATCAATCAAATTGATAAACCATTAATAAAGCTAACAGAGAGAAAGTGATCATACATTATCAATATCAGAAATAAAACAATAATCATTACTACTGATGTAGACATCATTAAAGGATAGCCCAGGTGTTCATTGAACAGGGCTATTCTCACAAATTTGGTGTTAGATGATATTTATCAATTTATTGAAAGATGTAAACTATTAAAACTCCCACAAGGGGAAGTAGAAAATAGTTCTATTGCATCACTAATTAACAACCTTACAAAAATATAAAGCAGCCCATATTGTTTTACTGGAAAAATTTATCAGTTATTTAAGAAAAAAAAAACAATTCTTCACAACCTCTTTCAGGCAACAGACACAGGAAACATGTTTCCTAACTCATTATATAGGGCCAATATTATATATTGCTAAAGTGTAATGAATTTATTAAAAAGAAGGAAACTACATACTAATATCTTCCATGAATGTAGATACAAATGTCCCAGAAAACAGTACCAAATTGAAACCACAATATACGAAAATAATTATTTATGACAAACAGGTGTGATTTGTTTCAGCTATTTAAGATTGATTCATCATTGAAAATTATCAAACCGCATGCCTCAACATGTCAACAAGCTGAAGAAGAAAAATCATGTGATCATGTTATTTGATGAAGAAGGAACTTCTTCAAAAAAACCAATATTAATTTGCAATTTAAAAATTCACAGCAAATTGAGAATATAGATGAATATTACCAACTTGGTAAAGAACCCAATATTAATTTGCAATAAAAAATACACAGCAAATCGGGAATATAGATTAACATTACCAACTCGATAAAGAACATCTGCCAAAAAACTTACAATCAATAACACATAGAATTAGATGCTTTCCCCATAAGATAAGAAACAAAGTAAGAATATCTTCTCTCAGCACACCTATTCAACACTAGATTGGAAGCCCTAGCTACTGCAATTAGACAAGGAAAATAAAAGCTATGCAGTTAAGAAGGTAATAATAATGCTTTTTTATTGACATGATGTCATGATTATCTTTGTAGAAAATTTCAAAGATTCTACAAAAAAAAACTTTCCTGGAATTAAAGTGAATATAAAAACATCACAAGATACAAAGATGATATACAAACTCAATTGCTTTCTGATATACTAACAATTAAAAATTGGAATATGAAATTATAAAGAAGATACCATTGTAATAGTACCAAAAAATGAAATACATAGGTATAAATTTAACAAAATACATATGCAGCTTATATGTAGAAAACTACAGAACTCTGATGAAAATATTACAGAAGAGATAAATAAATAAATACATATGTGAATTGAAGAATTCAATATTGTTAAGCTGTCAGTTCTTCACAACTTTATAGATCCCATTCAAAATCACAGAAAGCTGTTTTAGATATTACCCACCTGATTCTAAACTTTATAGCAATAAGCAAAAGACTTAAAATTACCAACAAAATAGTACAGAGGAAGACAAACTTTAAGAACATACAATATCAGTATCAAGATCTATTTTAATAGAGCTAAGGGAGACCTTGTAGTATTGCCAAAAGAAAAGATACATAGATTAACAGAATAGAACATAGTCCAGAAATAGACCCACACAAATTATAACCAACTGATCACTGACAAAGGAGCAAATTAATTCAGTGTAGAAGAAATACTTTTTACCTAATAATATTGCAAAGATTAGAAATTCGTATGCACAGAAATGAACCTACAAGCAGGCACTAGTTTTTTCATAAAAATTAACTCAAAATGCATCATAGATCTTAAATATAGAAGCAAAATTATAAAATGTCTAGAAGAAAAACTAGGAGACTTTCAGTTTGGCAATTTTAAAAATAAAACAATAAACTCATGATCTATGAAGGAAAAGCTGATAAGCTGAACTTGGTTAAAATTAAAAATTGCTATTCTGCAAAAGATACTATTAGGAAAATGAAAATACCACCAACTGCTAGAAAATAATTGGAAAACACCTATAATAAAAAATTCGGGTTCAAATATACAAAGAACACTCAAAACTCAACAATAAAAAAAACTCATTTTAAAAAGAAAAAAATCTGAACAAATACTTTGGATGTAAAGATGGCAAATAAACATGTGAAAAGATGTTCAACATCATTTGTCATTAGAGAATCGCAAATTCAAATAGTATAATAGCACATTAGAATGGCAAAAAAAAAAAAAAAAAGAAAAGAAAAAGAAACACAAACACACCCCCCAAAAACTAACAATACCAAACAGGATGGAAAGCAACAGAAAATCTCGTTCATTGCTGTTGAGAATGCAAAATGGTACAGCCCCTTCAATAACAGTTTAGCAGATCTTATAATACTAACAATCTAAAAATTAGACTTCTAGATATGTAACTAACTGATATGAATACTTTTGTCTACATAAAAACATGCACATATATGTTTATAGTAGCTTTATACATAATCACACAAAACTAAAAGCAAACAAAATGTCCTACAGTAGGTGAATGGATAATCCTGTGGTACATCCAGTTTAATATTATTTTGTGATTAAAATAAATTTGGTATGAACCTATGAAACACTAGATGAGTCTTAAGTATAAAAGAAGTATAGTTGGTGCTTTTTTTTCCTTCCAAGATTGTTGAATAGAGGCTTTGCCAGCATAACTTAACCACTTGGAAATAGCAAAATAGTGTGTCGAGATTAATGTCATGAATTTTCACTTAAAAAAAGAACATAGGAGTTCAACAGAAAAGCAAAAGAAAACTTCAGATATTGAGAAAAAGAATGCAGACAGCAACCGACATTGACTTTGTCCAGATGAAAATTAGTGAATCCCAAGTGTATGTGTGGCAGGGGGTAGTGTCTCTGTGATACACGTACATTCCCATTGGGGAATCATGCAAACCAAGCCACAGGGGAGCCTCTTGACCATCCCAAGCCTTGGATCAAACATGGGGAGGAGCTAGGAGACTGTGAGAAAGAATGGCACTGGGAAGTGTTCCGTGCATGTTTTCATTCCTGCAGACAAATAGAAAGAAGCCATTTCTGATCTAGCTCACAGCAGGCTGTATGGAAACCTGCTAGCCAGTGGAGGTAACAGTCACCAGTTTAGAAAGTGTCAAACCAGGGATTGGCATTCTGGTCTCAAGAAGAGGAGGGAACCTATGGCCAGAATTGAGAGTTGAGTGTGGTTTTGTCTTCAGCCATGGATGTTAAAAGTTTGGCAGCTCCCATTCATAGGACCAAAGCATGAGGGGATTTGTCTTAGAGGCATGGTTTTGACCCAGCTGGCAAGTTTTACAGCCTGGGGAAGTTTAACAGATTGAAGCGCACTCTGCATGTGACTTGTCTAACAGTCCCAACAAGCTGCCAGAGTTGTCCTGTGAGGAAGCCTTGCCAGGTTTGAGCATGAGAACAGAGCAGGTCTCACTCCTGCTTACTTCTGCCTCTCCTAGCTGTGGAGATAGGACTGCCCCTCTTTCCTGGTACTGTGACTTAAAGCACAGATGCAGTTACTTCACTCATTGCAGGGGCATTTCTCCCAAGGCCTGAGGACTGCTCCTTGACTCCAATCAAGGCCAGCCCTTGTGCCCATCATTGTGGGGTCCAAGTGCAGGATTGCCTGGCCCAACTCTGCCTGGGTCACTTTTGCCCCCTCCTCAGAAGCAGAGCACAGAACCAGGACCACTGAGCATTTCATTGTCTAACTCATCACCTGGAACACCCAAGTACCTCCCCTAGTTACCCCCTAGTGAACAAAGGCTAAGAATAAACCCTACTGCCACCACTGCAGCTGGCTCTCACTTGTAAGTGTCACCTACTGGTCTGGAGGTTGATTTGCATAGCTCATTACAATAACTGCTGACACAAATGCCCAGAACTTGAAGAGAAACTTCTCACAATCTCTGCTACCACCATCACCCAGGACACCCCAGTTTTTCAAGAGGTCATGAGAATGCTTACTGACCCAGCATACCACTACAATTGGCATCTGAGAAAGCCACCACACTAAGGCTATTTATGACTGAGGGAATCGTACAGTCTTTGCCACTGAATGCACCCAGAAGCAAAGCAAAGCCAAATGGTCCTACTCAACATACATCATAATCACATTCTAAAGCAAAAAAAAAAAAAATTCCTGTCCCAAGGAAAGTAAATTCAAAAGTAAAAAAAAATCAAGTTTCTTCATATGGGAATAAATCAGTGTAAAAATACTGGAAGTGTGAAAAAGCAAGGTGTTATGACATCCTCCCGCCGAAAAACAAAGTAATTCTCTAGCAATGAATCCTTACCAAAACATAAACTGAAAAAAAATTCCAATATTTCACATAAAGTATTCGAAATATTGATTTTAAAGAAGCTCAGTGAGATGCAAGAGAAATCTAAAACCTATACAAATAAATCAGAAAATTATTAAAGATATGAATAGGAAATTCACCAGGAAGATAAATATATTTAAAAACAAAAACAAAACAGAACTTCTGGAAATAAATGCATTGAGGGAATTACAACAAAAATTTGTAAGCTTCAAAAAGAGACTACACCACACAAAAGAATGAATCTCAGAACCTGAAGACAGGTCTTTTGATTTAATCAAGTCATATAAAAATAAAGAAAATGATAATAAAGAATGAACAAAGCTTTCAAGAAATAAAGTATCAAATAAATTGTCTGAACTCACAAATCATAAGTTTTTTTTAAAGAAAGAGAAAAAGTAAAATTCTAGAAAATCTATCTAAGAAAACAATAGAAAAATGTCCTAGTCTAGCAAAACCTTTAGACATCCAGTCAATACATTGCAGGACAGACTACACCATGGCATATTGTCATAACACTGTCTGAAGTCAATATGAAGGAAAAAAAAATCCAAACTCGGCAAAAGTGTCAAGTCACCTACTGAGAAACCTCATCAGACCAAGAATACACTTCTTAACAGAAATCTTACAAGGTAGAAGCAACTGGGGTCCTATTAAAAAAACAACAACAAAACAAACAAACAAAAAACTGCCAACCATAAATTTTATATCCTGCCTAAATAAGCTTCATAATAAAGAAATAAAATTTTTGGCTCATGCCTGTAATCCCAGCTCTTTGGGAGGCTAAGGCGGATGGATCACAAGGTCAAGAGATCTAGACTATCCTGGCTAACATGGTGAAACCACATCTGTACTAAAAATACAAAAAAATTAGCCAGGCATAGTGGCATATGACTGTACTCCCAGCTACTCCGGAGACTGAAGCAGGAGAATCACTTGAACTTGGAAGGAGGAGGTTGCAGAGCCAAGATCGTGACATTGAAAAAAAAATGTGCAAAATAATTCTAAACACGGAAATGAAAATTGGTATTCACTATCATAACAACACATGAAGGTAAGAAACACACAGATCTCATGAAACAATTACACAAAGGAGGAAGAGAAAAAACTCAATGGCAATATGACAGAATTTCACCAAACAACAAAGATAAACAGAGGAAAAAAGACAAAAATTTTCACAAAACAACTAGACAAAAATCAACATTATAACAGAAACAAAACCTCATATGCTAATATTAAGCTTGGATATAAATGTATTGAATGTTTCACATAAAATATACAATTTGGTGGAATGAATTTTTAAAACATGAAGTCATTATATGCTGCTTACAAGAAACTCACTTATCTGGTAAAAATGCTTATTGAATGCATTTTTAATGTAAAGGGGTGAGAAAAGATATTTCACATAAATGAAAAACAGAAGCAAGCGGGAGTATGTACTTATGTTGGATAAAGATATCAAATCAAAGACAGTAAAAAAGACAAAGAAGATCATTTTGTAATGATAAATGGATCAATATGACAAGAGAATATACCAGTTCTAAATATTCTAATATATGCGCCCAACATCAGAGCACCCAGAGTCATAAAGCAAATATTAGTAGAGCTAAAGGAAAATATGAATAATCATAAAATAATAATGGGGGCTTTGATACCCATCTCACAGCACTAGATAGAATATTGAGACAGAAAATGAACAAAGAAAAACTGGACTTAAACCAGACTTTAGAATAAATGGACCTAACAGACAGAACATTCTATCCAACAACCACAGAATATACATTGTCTCATTAGTACATGGAATATTCTCCAAGATACAGCTTATGTTAGGTCATAAAACAAGTCTCAATATTTTTTTTAAATAAAATTATATCAAGTATCTTCTCAGACCACAGATTAAAACTAGATATTAACACCAAAAGGAACTACTGAAGCTGTACAAAAACTTGAAAGTTAAACAACATGATGTAGAACAATCTTTAGAGCAACAAAAGTAAGATGAAAATTTTAAATTTTGAAATGAATGAAAATCAAAACACAACATATGGAAACCTTTTTTGATACAGCAAAAACAATGCTAGGGGAAAAGCTTACATTGTTAAATGCCCACATAAAAAAAGAAATATTACGAATTAACAACTTCATATTACGACTCAAAGAACAAGGAAAAAATAAACTCAAAGCTGGCTAGAGAAAGATATAACAAAGATCAGGGCAGAACTAAACGAAATTGAGAAACACACACACACACACACACACACACAATACAATGGATAGAGAAAATAATAAGTTGGTTTTTAGAAAGATAAAGAAAATTGATTAATTGCCAGTTGGACTAATGAAGAAGTAAGAAGATCCAAATACACATAATCAGAAATGAAAAAGAAGACAGTACAACTGATACCAAAGAAATACAAAAGATTATCAGAGGCCACTATGAAACACTGTGAACTCTATGCTCACAAACTATAAAATCAAGAGGAAATGAGTAAATTGCTGGAAAACAACCTCTGAAAATTGAACCAGGAAGAAAGAGAAATTCTGAGTAAAGCATTAATGAATAGTGAGAGTAAATCAATACTACAAAATTTTCTAAAAAAAGAAAACACCAGGACCACAGAGATTCAAAGCCAAATTCTATCAAATGTATAAAAAGGAATGGGTAGTAATCCTCCTGAAACTTTTGCAAAAAGTTGAGGAGGAAGGATACCTCCATAATTCATTCTATGAAGACCTCATAGAATAAATTGTCTGGATAACAAAGTCAGGCAAGGAAATAATAAAAAAAAAAAAAAAGGAAACTATAGAACAATATCCCTATTGAAAAGAGTTGCAAAATTTTTGTATAAGTGCTAACAAACTAAATCCAACAGCACAATAAAAAGATAATACACCACGATCAAGTCGGAATTTTTTTCCCAGGAATGCAAGGATGGTTTAACATATACAAATTAAAAATGTGATTAATCATATTAACATAATTAAGGTTAAAAACCATATAATTATTTCAATAGATACAGAAATAGCATTTGATAAAACTGAGATTCTTTCGTAATGAAAACCCCCAAAAACTAGGTATAGAAAGAATATACCTCAAAATAATGAAGGCTATATACAGCAAACCCACAGCTGACATCATACTGGAAGGGGAAAAATAAAAGCATTCCTTATAAGAATTGGTACAAGACAAGGATGTCCACTTTCACCATTCCTATTCAAAATAGTAATGGAAGTCCCAGCCAGAGTAATCACTCAAGAAAAGGCAATAAAAGGCATCCATATTGGAAAAGAGGAAGTCAAATGATGTTTGCTAATAAAATAATCTTATACTTAGAAAGCCCTAAAAACTCCTCCAGAAAATTTTTAAATTTGTGAAAGGCATTCAATTCCTGGATACAAAAAACAATGTCCACAAATCAGTAGCATTTTCATACATTAATAATGATCAAGGTGAGAATTAAATCAAGAAATCAATTCCATTTACAATAGCTACAAAAAAAAAAAAAAAGCCTAACAAGGAAGTGAAAGATATGTATAAGAAAAATCTGTAGAATACTGACAAAATAAATTTTAATTAACTCAAAGAAATGTAAAAACATCCCATGCTCATGGATCAGAAGACTTAATATAGTTAAATGATCAGACAGCTCAATGTATACCAGGTTTTCAGTTGGAAGAAAAGAAAAACAGTTGAAAGAAAGGAAAATATGGGGAGTTGTGAATTATTATCTATGATACTGTAAGTGTGGATACATGACAAAATGCATTTATTAAAATTCATAGAATTGGATCATAAAGAGTGAAACTCAGGTTTGAATTTTAATATATACAATATTTTTAAAAGAAAAAACATTTGCAATAAGAGGATCCAGGATAAAATAAAGAATGTGAAAAAACTATCTAATCGTATTAAAAATTCATGAAATAACCTTAATGAAGTGGTATGGGGCAGGGTGTTGGCCTGAGTAACTTGGGAAATGAGTGAAGACTATGACACTTAGCAAAAAATAAATTAGATATGACCTCTGTATTCTAGTTGATATTTTTTCTATGACAGTGTATATGAACAGTCATAACACTACTGTATATATTGAACAATTTAGTAAATGGATGGTAAATGGAGAGAGCCAGGTTTTTCTCTTTTGAAGTTGAAGATTGCAAATAAACAGGAGGAGAAAGATAGAATGTTCCTTGTGGTAATAGATTAGAATTTAGATCATCAATATAAACTTATGTGTAGCTTAATATAAATACAGATACATATAAAATATGTATAATTTTTTGTATATACTGAGTTTAGTATTCTTTTCTCTGTCACACATAATATTCCTTTCTCTGTCAGCTGACAAAGGTTAGAAGCAAGGATATCCCAGTAGCTGTAAGCACAGATGGCAGTCAGATCTTTTCTCTTAATATCATTGTATACTAAAAGGAACTATGACTTTCTGGATAAATGGTTGATTCTAAGACTGGGTCGAGAAATATACAAGAGAGCCTGGTGCATTCTGTAGTGCCAGAAAGTAATGATTTGCTACACACACACATACTCATAGTGCTTTGTCAAAGGGACACTGAGGCTAATTGCAAAAATTTCCATTGAAAAAAGTTAGAAAACAGTACAACAAAATTAAGTATTAGATTATAACCAAAAATATAGAACATATTCATTATTTCACACTGATATAAAAGAACAAATAAACAAATGTAGGTTTGTGGAGTGATGTCAACAAAATGGTGCAAAAGAAGATCTCTAATCATCACTCCCCCCAAAAAAGATACAACTGGAACTATATCAAGACAAGAATACCACCTAGCATTCACTAGAGCTCAAGGGAGAAGCAAAGACACATCTATGCCCACAGAATTAAAACGAGCCATGACTAGTCACACAAATGTTCATTTCAAACTGTGCCACCCTTTCCCCAGGCCAGCCTAATGCCATTTACACATAATTTAACTAGACCCATGTTTTTGAGATGGCAGGAGGGAATCGGAAGTGGATGTTTAATCTTCCCATTGGTCTTAGAATCTTTGTGGGAAGCCCACTCTGGTCCTATCCTATGCGAATCACTGAGAGTGTCAGGAGAACTGAACTAACTGGAGTGAATGCAAGACAAAGAGCAGGCACTAATCATAGCAATAGGCATGTGAATCTCGGCAGCTACTCTGCCCTCTGATCAATGGGGATACCACATTAAAGAGATTGGCCAGTTCTGTAGTGTGTCAGGAAGCACAATCCATGGCAAGACCCAAATCCTTGGACAAATTTTCCACAAAGCCCAGATGTTTGTGGTAAGCCTTCTACTGACCAAGAATAAGTTGAAAGGTCAGTATTAAAATACAGTGCCTACTTAAGTCACCCATGATCAGAAAACAGTGGCAGAGCAGTAAGTTCCACTGCTCAGAGTAAGTCTTCCCAGAATTAAAAGGAACAACAAGTCAGCATATAAATCTCAATATTAATTATTAAAGGTCTAACATCACAAAAGAACACCTAAAATATCTGGAGGAGATGTCTGTCTCCTCAAGTGCACAGAATCAGTGCAAAAATGCACACATGGAAAAAATCCAGGGCCATATGACACCACCAAAACAAACCAATGAAACCCCAGCAATGGACCCAAAAGAATTGAAAATCTTTAAAATGTCAGAGAGATGACACAGAATAATCCCCTTAATGAATTTTAGCAAATTGCAAATAAAAATATATGAACAGAAAACAAAAGAAAATTTGAAACACAATTCAAGAATAAAATAATATATTTGACAAGTAGAAACAATTTTTAAAAATCCAAGAAATAGATAATACAATAGATAAATTGAAAAACTCATTAGAAAATTTCAATAGCAGAATTGATCAGACAGAGAAAAAAAATGAGCTTGAAGACAGAATATGAACAATTACAATGGCAGATATGATAAGATCTACTGTTACTGGGGAGGGAATGTCCTGGATCCAAAATCTGTGGCTCACATTGCCAAGCTGGAAAAGGTAAAGAATAAATAATTTGCAATTAAACTGGGTTAAATGTACACCGTTGAGTTTTTTATATATAAAATTCACATAAAAAAATAAACCTGTATAGAACAACAACAAGTAATGAGATAGAAGCAGTGACAAAACATATGCTATCAAAGAAAAACCCAGAACATGACTGGCTTACTACTGAATTCTACCAAACATTTAAAGAAGAACTAATACTAGATTCTACTCAAACTGTTTCAAAAGATTGCAAAGAAAAGGTTATTTCCAAACTCATTTTATGAACCCAGAATTACCATTATAACAAAATCAGGCAAGCACATAATAAAAGGAGAAAACATCAGGCCAATATCCCTTAAAAACATAGAGGCAAAAATCCTCAAGAAAATACTAGCAAATTGAATTCAATGTTACATTAAAAAGTTTATCAATCATGATCAAGTAGGATGTATCTCAAGGATACAAAGAAAGGTGATTCAACATACACAAATAAACGTGATATATCATATTAACAAAATCAAGAAAATAAGACTTATGCTTATTTAAATACATTTTTAAAAGCATTTAATAAAATTTAGCATCCATCATGATAAAAGTTCTCAAAACTCTGGATATAGAAGGCATATAGTTCAAAGCAATATAGACAGTATATGACAAATTCACAATTAATATAATACTGAATGAGGAAAAATAGAAGGCCTTTCCTCTAATATCTGGAGCAAGACAAGGATGCTTACTTTACCTATGTTATTTAACATAGTACTGGAAGTCCTAACCAGAGCAATTTGAAAAGATAAAGGAATAAATGTTATCCAATCTGGAAAGAAAGAGTTAAATTGTTATTGTTACAGATGAAATGATTCTATATTTAGAGAAACTTGAAGACTCAACTAAAAAAACTATTAGAATTGATAAATTCAGTGACATTATGAGATACAAAATCAATATACGAAAGTCAGTATCTTTTCTATACAGCAACAGCAAACTATCTGAAAAAAAATCAAGAAGCAATCCAACTTACAATAACTACAAAATAAATGCCTAGGAATAAACTTGACAGCAGAAGTAAAACATCTCTACAATGTAAACTCTAAAATGTTGATGAGAGAAATTGAAGAAGACACAAAAATGGGAAGATATCCCATGCTCATGGATTAAAATTATTAATATTGTTAAAATATCCAGACACTCCCACCAGATGGATGACTAGAAGCAACTAGTTTGCACTGTTCTTGTGAAGAGGAGATAGAGTATTGAATAAACACTAGCTCTTCAAATGGATTGTTCAGGGGGCCATGATGGGATTCATCAAGCAAGCAATGACAACCCATAGAGAGCAGAGAGGAGCAAGGCAGGACAGTTACCCCCTTGGACTGGCACAGAGTCAAGGGAGGCTCCCCACTGCTGGGAAAGTTTGAGTAAATGAGAGTTCCCAAGGACCCAAACTTCTGCCATGGATCTTTGCAGTCCTAGCGACAGAAGATCTCTCCTAACCACCCCCTTCACTGGAGCCTCCACACCGACAGGTAGAGTTGCATGCAGTATGGGCAGAGCCACCACTCAGGGCCACACAGAGCCCCAAAGGCCTTGGATTCCTGAGCACCTCAGCACCAGCTGCTATAGCTCTGTCAAAAGGAAGGACAGGCTATGTTGTGTGCCCCCAGAATAGGGACCTCATCTACAGTGCTGAAGAGTGAATGGACTATAGTCCTTGCCCCCATTGCACCTTGCTAGGAAAAAAAACACTGGTCTGGGACTCCAGCACAGTTTCCCCATCCCTTTTTAGCACTCAAGCTGGTCACAGTTCTGCATTTCTCTAGGATGGAGCTCCCAGAGGTAACTGACATGCCCACAGCTTCTGCTGCTGCCATAACCCTTGCCCATACTGCCCTCAGGCTGGGGAGGGAGCAAAGAGCTCAAGGACTGCTGGAGACCTCCAGCATTCCACAGCTGCCTTATAGAAAAACAGCCAGACAATTTCCCATGTGAATCTCTGTCCCTGCTACTTCTCACTAGGCAGGGCCTCCTGACCTGGGCCCCTGGTACAGCCACCCTACCAACACCTGAACACTTTGGTTGATGGTGGCTCTGCATTTCTCTGGGGCAGAGTTCCCAGAGACAGTCAACAGACCCTCTGTCATTTCTGCTCCAGCAGTACTGTCCTTGTTACTCTTGGCCTGAGGAAAGAAAAAAGACCCTGCTCATTTTACTTGCACCTCCAACACACCACAGCTGCCATACAAAGAGAAGCCCAATGTCTCCTCCCTTTGATCCCCCAACCCCCTGCTCTTGACCGGGGAGGGTCTCCACCTTGGGCTTACAGCAAAGTCATCCCACCCCTAGTTGAACATTCCATTGGCAGCAGCTCTGTTTTGCTCCAAGGTGGAATTTCCAGAGGCAACTGACAGCTCCTCTATCACTGCCACTGCAATGGTGTCTGGTCTTTTTGCCACGAGACTAGAGAAGGAATGAAGACCCTGAGTGCTTTACTTGTGCCTCCAGCATGCCACAGCTGCCCTGTGGAGAAGAGGCCACACTGTCCTCCCTGCAAGCCCATCTCCCCACTATTCATCAGGCAGTTCCCCCTGGCTTGGGCCCTTATAGCAGCTGCCCCAGCCCAAACTGATCATTCTGATTGGCAATGGCTCTGCATTACTATGGGACGGAGCTCCCAGAGATAAGTGACAAGCCTTCAGCCATTGCTACTGTCAGCATCCCCACCCCTGCTACCCCCAAGCTGAGAAGGGAATAAATGCCTGAGCTTACACAAGGGCTGTGGTGCACAGGCTGGAGTGACAAGCTGAGATCTTTGGCTAGCGTTTGATTAGAAGAGGAGCTGACATTCTCAGTGCACTGAGAGAGCACAGCTGCAAACATGAAGAAATACAAAGGAGCCAGGCATCTGAGTAAGACCCTACTTACTGGCCATTATGCTTAAGCACCATCTACTAGATTGAAGCCCAAACTACAACACCAAATATACCTTGCTAATGAAAATAAGGGCAAGAATTCAGCTACAAATAAAAAAGTCTCTGCACAAAGTCTCAGTCCTTTGAAAACATCCAGAAATGAAGCCAACAGAGTATACCCAAATTATACCACGCTTAAAGGAACATCTACCCACACACGTGAGAAAGAACCAGTGCAAGAACCCTAACAACCCTAAAAGCCAGAGTGTCTTCTTATCTCCAAATGACTGCACTAGCTCCCCAGAAATGGTTCTTAACCAGAGTGAAATGGTTGAAATAAGAGACATAGAATTCAGATTCTAGAGGTCAATACACATTATCAAGATTCAATACAAAGTTGAATCCCAACACAAGGAATTTAAGGGATACAGTAAAGTGATTTCATTTTACTAATTCATTATCAGCAAAGTAAAATATCCATTTTAAGAAAGAGCCAAATTGATCTTATAGAAGTAAAAAACTCACTACAAGACTTCATAATACAATCAGAAGTATTAATAGAAGTATAAACCAAGCTGAGGAAAGAAGCTCAGAGTTGAAAGATTCATTGTTCAAATTAACTCAGTCAGAAAAAAGCAAAAACAAATTTTCAAAAATGAATAAAACCTCTGAGAAATGTGAGATTATTTGGAGACCAAACCTATGACTTATTAGTGTTCCTGAAAGAGAGGAAGAAAGAGCAAGAAACATACAAAACATATTTGAGTATATTATCCGTGAAAAATTTCCCAAACTTGCTAGAAAGGTCAACATTCAAATCCAGGAAATTCAGAAAACCCCTGTGAGGTACTATGCAAGACAACCACCACCAAGACATATATTCATTAAATTGACTAAGGTCAATATGAAAGAACAAATATTAAAGGCAGCTAGAGAGAAGTGGCAGGTCACTGACAAAGGAAACTCCATCAGGCTAATATCAGACCTTTCAGCAGAAATCCTATAAGCCAGATAAACTGGGAGCCTATATTCAGCAATTCTTAAAGAGAAAAAATTCTACATAAAAATTTCATATCCAGTCATAATAAGCTTCATAAGCGAAGGCTAAATAAAATCCGTTTCAGGTAAGAAAATGCTAAGGAAATTTTCACTACCAGACTTGTCTTATAAAAGGTCTTTGAGGGAGTGTAAACATGGAAATAAGACTTTTACTGGCCACCACATAAACACATTTAAGTACGTGAACAATTAACATAAAGCAACTACACAATGACATCTGCATAATAACCACCTAAAAACATGATGACAGAATCAAATCTGCACATATTAATATTAACCTTGAATGTAAATGGAGTGAATGCCTCAATTAAAAGGCACAGAGTAGCAAGATGGATTAAGATGTAAGACCCAACTGTATGGTGTCTTCGGGAGACCCATTAACGTGCAATGACACCCATAGGCTCAAAGTAAAGGGATAAAGATCTACCAAGAAAATGGAAAACAAAAAAAGAGCAGGGGGTGCTATTCTTACTTTAGAAAAAACAAACTTTAAACCAATAATGATCAAAATAGAAAAAGAAGGGCATTATATATTGATAAAATATTCAGTTTAACCAGATGACTTAACTATCCTAAATATATATGCACCCAACACTGGAGAACTCAGATTTATAAAATAAATTCTTAGAGACCTATAAAGAGACTCAGATAAACACACACAAATAGCAGACATTTTCAACAGCTCACTAACAATATTGGACAGATTATTCAGGCAGAAAACTAGTACAAATATTCAGGACCTAGACTTAATACTTGACCAAAGGGCCCTAATAGACATCTACACAATACATTCTTAATTGCACATGGCATATGCTCTAAAATCAATCACACACTGCACCATAAAATAATTCTCAAGAAACAAACAAACAAAAAAAGCATGCCAACCACAGTTTTAGACCATAGTTTCAATAAAAATGCAAATCAATACCAAGAAGATATCTCAAAATTATATAATTATACGGAAATTTAACAATCTGCTCCTGAATGACTTTTGCGTAAGCAATGAAATTAAGGCAGAAATCAAGAAATTATTTGAAATAAATGAAAATACAGATACCACATACCAGAATCTCTAGGATACAGCTAAAGCAGTGTTACAAGGAATGTTTACGGCATTAAACACACACACCAAAAAGTTATATCTCAAATTAACAACCTAAAATCACACCTAGAGGAATTCGAAAAACAAGAGAAAACAAATCCCAAAGCTACTGAAAGAAATGAAATAACCAAAATCTGAGCTGACCTGAACAAAATAGAAATGAGAAAAAAATCATGCAAAAAATCAAATAAACCAGAAGTTGGTTCTCTGATAGAACATTTAAGATTTATACAGCACTAGCTAGGATAATGAAGGGAAAAAAGAGAGAAGATCCAAATATACATAATGCTAAGGGGGGACATTACCACCAATCCCACAGAAATACAAAGAAAACAAAAACAAAAAAACCCGCAGAGATTATTATAACTATCTATTTGCACACAAACCGTAAAACCTAGAAGAAATTCATACATTCCTTAAAACATACATCCTCTCAAGATTGAATCAAGAAAGTGAAATGCTGAACAGGCCAATAATGTGTTCCAAAAAAAAAAAAAATAGGTAATTTTAAAAAACTTACTAACAAGAAAAAGCCATGGACCAGATGGATTCAGAGATAAATTTCGACAGACATATAAGGAAGAGCTGGTACCAGTCCTACTGTAACTATTCAAAAGAATCAAAGAGGAGTTTCTCTCTAACTCATTCTATGAGGCCAGTATCATTGGGATACATAAAACCTGGCAGAGACACAATAAGAAAATAGAACTTCAGGCCAATATCCCTGATGAACATAGATTAAAAAAAAAAAAAAAAAAATTCTTAGCAAAGTACTAGTCAAGAGAATCCAACAGCACATCAAATAACGAATCCACCACGATCCCATAGGCCTTATTCCTGGGATACAAGGCTGGTTCAACATACATAAATCAATAATGTGAATCATCACAAAAACAGAACTAAAAACAAAATCACATAATCTTCTTAATAAATGCAGAAAAGGCTTTCAGTAAAATTCAACATCCCTTCATGTTAAAAAACTCTTGACAAACTAGGCATCAAAGAAACACCTCAAAATAATAAGAGCTATCTATGACAAACTCACAGCCAACCTCATACTGAACATGAAAATGGTGCTGGAAGCATTCTCCTTGAGAAGCAGAATGAGACAAGAATGCCCTTTCTCACCACTACTATTCGACATACTACTGGATGTTCTACCCAGAGCAATCAAACAAGAGAAAGAAATAAAAGGCATCCAAATAGGAAGAGAGGTAGTCAAACTAAGAAATAAAAGGCATCCAAATAGGAAGAGAGGTAGTCAAACTATTTCTGTTCACAGATGATATGATTCTGTACCTAGAAAAGCCAGTAATTGTCTCTGCCCCAAAACTACTAGATCTGATAAACAACTTCAGCAAAGTTTCAGGATACAAAATCAATGTATTATACAAAATTCAGTAATATTTCTGTACATTAATAATGTCAAAGCTGGCAGCCAAATTGAGAATGTAATCCTATCCACAATAGTCACAAAAGGAATAAAACACCTAGGAATACAGCTAACCAGGGAGGTGAAAGATCTGGACAATTAGAATTACAAAGCACTGCGACAAAATCAAATACAGACTAATAGAATTACATCAAGTTAAGTAGCTTCTTCACAGCGAAAGAAACAATCAACCTAGTGAAAGGCACCTAAAGAATGGGAAAAAATATATGCAAATTATCAATTTGATGAGGGAATAATAACCATCATATGTAAGCAATTTTCAAACAACTCAGCAGCAAAAAAAAACAAATAATTGGATTTTTTAAATGGACCAATGATCTGAATAGACATTTCACAAAAAAAGATATGCAAAGGGCCAACAGGTATATGAAAAAATGCCCAACATCACTAATTATTAGGGAAATGCAAATCAAAACCCCACTGAGATACAATTTCACTCTGGTTAACATGACTATTATCAAAAAGCCCCAAAATTATCAAATGCTGGCAAGAATGTGGAGAAACGATAACTCCAGTACACTGTTGGTAGGAAGGTAAATTAGTACAAGCACTATAAAAAAAACAGTGTGAAGTTTCGTCAGAAAAATAAAAATAGATCTATCACATGATCTACCAATCCTATTGCTGGGTATATATCCAAATTAAATGAAATCAGTATATTGAAGAGATACCTGCACTCTCATGTTTACTGAAGCACTCATCATAGTAACCAAGTTTGGAGGCCACATAAATGGCTATAAACAGAAGAATGGATAAAGAAATATGGCATATGTACCCAGTGGAATATTATTCACCCATGGAAAAGAATAAAATTCTGACATTTGCAGCAACATGAATGGAACTGCAGGACATTATGTTAAGTGAAATGGCAGGCATAGAAAGATAAATATCTCTCACTCATTTATGAGAAGTAAAAAAGTTGATCTCAATGGCAGAGAGTAGAATGATTATTACAAGAGCCTAAGAGGGGTAGTTCAGAGAGGGGTGATATAGAGAGGTTGGCTAATGGGTGCAAAAATATATAGAATAAACAAATTCTAGTGTTCAGTAGCAAAGTAGAGTGACAAAAGCTAACAAAAATTTACTGAGTATTACAAAAGAGTTGGAAGAGAAGATGTGGAATGTTTCCAACACAAAGAAATGATAAATGCTTGAATTCATGGATATTCCAATGATCCTGATTGGTCATTACTCATTGTATGTGTGTATCAAAATATCATATGTGCCCCATAAATATGTACAATCATTATGTATCAATAAAAATATGAATGAATAAAAATAGACAAATCTCTTGTACAAAATTTAAGTAATTTATGTGGATATTTCTCCCTTGGGAAGGTCAAAGGTAATTCCCACACTCTAAGTGTGGGTGGTGAATAGCGATATCCTTCCAAAATTTATAGGATGCGCAGGGCAGGAGGAAAGTAACTTTATAGTGAAGAAAACTGAAAAACACTGTCTCTAGCCAGTTGCTCAAGGCAATAATCAATAGTGATAAGACATGTTGGTAATATGTACTCTTTGTATGATGTGATGAAAATGGTACTTAACCTCTGTGATTTTCCTCTTAAAACCCATATTCCAAGCCTAATCATGAGAAAAACATCAGACAAATCCTAATTGAGGAACACATTATAAATCATCTGACTCATACTCTTTAAAACTGTGTAAGTCGTCAAAAACAAGAAAAATGTGAAACAATCCCATGGTCAAGAGGAGCCTAAGGAAACATAAAAGCTAAATGCAATACGATATCACAGATGGGAATTTGGAACACACAGACATTAGGTAAATACTAAGAAAATCTGAAAAATGTATCAACATTGCTTAATAATAATACATCAATACTGGTTTATAAGTTGTAAAAAATATGCTATACATTTGTAAGATGTTAATGATAGGGGAAGCTAGGTGTGTATGTATGACAACTCTCTGTACTATCTTCAAATTTTCTGTAATCTTAAGCTATTCTAAAATAAAACTTACTAAATTTTAAAAAGTTATTCTAGTAATTATGTGCTATGATGGTAATGATAATAATAAGCAATAAGACTTATTATGTGCCTAGCACATGTAAGCAATACCATAATACATATAATTACCATAACTAACCCATGAAGGAGATCCTAATAATTCAATTTTATGGATAAGGAAACTGGGGCTCAGATAAGTTAAATACCTTGACCAAGGTTACAGCAATTAAATCGCAAAGCCAAAACTCAAGTCCAGTTGGTCTGTCTCTAGGAGCTAGGCTCTTAATTACCTTACTATTCTATCTCTTGAACATATTAATTTAATATTTCAATGTTTGTTTGAGTTTGAAAACATTGATGTGAAATGTATTAGGAAACCCAGGAAACTGGGTACTCTGAGAGACATCCGATAGAACAATCAGTGCCATTCCAACAAACTCTAGGTTTTGTTCTGTTTTTTAAAAATGTGCTATACTCCTTTTTTTTCCAACTCTGCCTACATTTTTTAAACCACATTCCTCAATTCCTGATCCTTTCCTCCCTTTTCATTTCTCTGCTTCACTTTTGTCTGCTTAAATTTCACATAACTGACATTTTCCTTATTTTAAATTTTTCTTATTTTTAAATAAACACAGTATAAATATAGTTGATATATCTCAGTGGCATGTTGTTAATCTCTTTGGCGTCCCCAAAGAGTCATCATAGAATTCGGCAAAATAACTGTGGAATTTCTGTTTGATGAATTATGCAGTTCTGCATTCCCAAACTCTTTTTCACTCATAGTTTCCACATCTTCTGCACATCCACATTGCCAGTATTTTTTATTTTTAGTTGATACATAATGTTTGTACATATTTATAGGGTACCTGTAATATTTTGTTACATGCATAGAATGTCTAATGATCAAGTCAGGATAAATAGGATATCCATGACTGTGAGCATTTATCATTTCTAGGTGTTGAGAATATTTCAAGTCCTCACTTCTAGCTATTTTGAAATGTATAGTACATTGTTAATAATAGTCGCTCTACTCTTGAACAAGCATACAGTTAGATAGAATAAATAAGTTATAATGTCCTATGGCAGTCTTTATTGATTAAACCATTTGGGCATTTTATTCTATTAAAAATTAAAATAATCTGTTTGTATGCAAATGAAAATGTGGAGCATGAAAAAATTCTAACTTATCCTAAGGTCACAAAAAGTGATGACAGAATATTCATTCAAATGATTTGGCGTATATTTTTAATGTATTCATATTTATACAATTTAAGAAACAGACTTAGATTCAAATAAAGTTAATAAGACAGTCTACTAGAATTTATGGTCATGTTTGCAAAGTAACCCCATAAAGTTCTTTAGGTCAATTTTGGTAGGAAAAAAAATTGTTCTACCTATTATATTACTAAATTGTCTCAGCACCATCCTGAGACAAATACATAACAATATATAATATATAATCCGTTCATATTTCCAATGCATATATATTGCCAATATAACCTCTGTGTCACTTATCATTGTTATGTATTTCCTTTATAGGTTATATGATATAACCTTTGTGCTGTTTCACAATAATTTTCCAGAGTTATATGGCTACCAGATTGGCTACAGGATAGTCACCTTAGTATTATAAACTCTATGTTTAGCCAATTTTTGTACAATAGTTTGGATGGGCTATTGTCAAGGTGATGCAACTTTTAAGGTAATCAAATAAGCTCTAACTTTAAAATTTTTTTCACATTTCAATATTATTATTTGTTATTTTTCTTTTGAGATGGAATCTTGCTCTATTGCCCAGACTGGAGTGTAATGGCACCATCTTGGCTCACTGCAACCTCCGCCTCCCGGATTCAAACAATTCTCCTGCCTCAGTCTCCCGAGGAGCTTGGATTACAGGTTCCCACCACCACGCCTGGCTAATTTTTAGTAGAGACGGGGTTTCACCACGTTGCCAAGGCTGGTATTGAACTCCTGATCTCAGGTGATCTGCCTGCATTGGTCTACCAAACGCTGGGATTGCAGGCTAAAATATTATTTTTAAAGTAAATAATTACATGATATTTGAAATATATATTATATATTATATATACTCAACTTTGAAAAAGGCTACAGATCACCAATGAACTAAACTGAAAGGAATTATCATCAGCTCTTTTCCTCTCTCTCTCTTTCTCTTTTCCTTTTCCTCACTCTCTAACCTAGATTTGCAAATGTCAGCAAACAGGACAGAGCTTGTTATGAAGGCCATGCTGCCTATGTAATCAGTCCAATTAGATCGTTCCCACCAACACATTCTTTCAAATAACAACATCCTGTATGAAAATCAATGTAAGAATCAACAAATAATCATTGAATACCTAGTAGAAATAGCTGTAAATACACGAGGTTATTTTCCTTCTGATGATCTGAAAGGAAAGAATAATTACTGAGAACTCAAGCCTACATTTATGGGCTGTAACTTCAGCAGAGATGCAAACCGATAGCTTCTCAGCAGGGAATTTCATGAGCTGTGCTCATGTTTCAGAGATGAGAGCATATCTTTATCACTGTTTAATAGAGTTGAATAGTGTTTAAACCTGTTATGGCATGTAGTCTGGTGAAATGAAGCAGTTAAAAGTATATTGAATAGAAAAATAGTTCTCCTGGATATGTCTGTCCCAGATATATCGTCTGTGGAATTCATCTCGTCATACCTTTAGTTAGAATTGTACATATCAAAATGGACAATCCAAAGAAGGCCTGTGCAATTCTGCAAGTGGACTGCTTTTCATAAAGATTTTCAGGGCTCATCTACTATGACTCACATTACTTTAGTTACTCTAGAAATCATTGCAACCATTTTCTTTTCTTTCATCTTTCAGGTTGCTGCACACTTGCACATAAATTCTTTTCCTCAGTCACTTTCTCGTATCTTTTAATTTAGAAAGAAAAAAATCATTCTTTTGTTTACTTCTGCTTTTGTATGCATTGTATTCTATTGGAACCCACACCATAACACCTTTAATTGTTCATCTACAGAAGCAGGCATTTCTGTTGCCATCCCCAGCATTCTTTCTTCTTTCTTGAGCATTAGCCAAATTTTCATTTGGTTATTCATTTCTATAGAGCTCTGTTCAGGTGGGCCAAAAGAGAAAGTTTCACGTCCCACTATGCTGTTCCACGCATTGAACATTATTTGACTGGTAACAAATCGTAGTCCTCTACATCCAACTGCTAGTTGAAGGATAGGCATATCATGCAAGCCTATTGAATTGCAATTATGCTCAGAAATTTTCGAGAAATTGTTAAAAGATTGAACCCGTCTCTATGATAGTATTTTTTTTTTTTTTTTTTTTTTTTTTTTTTTTTTTTTTTTTTTT
>NC_045436.1:154572394-154605550 GCF_002776525.5 Piliocolobus tephrosceles
TGCACACAGATTTCCTCATTTAAGTATTACAACCACCATGTGAGGAGGTTTTTTACCTGATCTTTTTTTTTTTTAATGGCAAGATTGTAGTAAGAGGGGAAAAACAGGAGAGAATGCACGGGAGAGAAAACAAAAAACAAAAAACACTAGAGAACCAGAAAAAATGTTGAAAGATCCAAGACAGCTGAAATATTTTTTAATGCTTCAGAGCTGATACATTCCAAGATAGTTGTCCCATTTCCAAACTGTTCATAAAATATAACTCTAAATATAAATTGAATTAATTTAGCTGTAGAAAACTCTCATTTAAAGGCATTTACTGAAAAGTGAGCCAAATATTGATTTCTGGAAATAACTATTTGAAATTAAATATCTAGATCACAAAAGAAATAACTGATTGATATCATCATTTGCCAAAATATATTCACGGGGATTACTGTGCATGGTCATGAAAATGCCATGCAACTTTCTGACGAAAAACACTTAACTAAGCTCTTCACTTATCCCTGTTAATATTTAAGCTCATTTTTTAAAAAAGAAAGATTTAAATTAGAGATCAAAAAGCTTTATTAAATTATAGCATGTTGCAATTTCATATTTAGTTATATGTAGAACTGACTTCGCTGAAACTAAGGTAATAAGGTACTGTTTTATATTTAGAATGTACAAAAAGTCTGTTCGAAATATTTCCCAAGATTCCTCCACTCATAATCATTTCCCTGCCTCTCTTTTTTTCTTTTGCAGTTTTTGTGAAGGATATAGTCACATTTCCTATAAAAAGGTCAAATTAAGCAGTACTGTATGCCTCACGTACATATAGTTTTCTTCCCTTTGCACATAATGAAAATGTTAATAAGTATCAGAAATTCTAAATGGATATTCAGTAATATTTTTTCATCAAATAATTCTAAATATTATATTAATTCAGAGATATATTTTTCCATGTCTTTATGCAATTTGAAGAAATCTTAAAGTATAGCAGCTCTGTAATCATAAGACATTAAAAAAATAAAAATGAAAACCTTGTGACTGGGAAAGTGGGCATTTATTGTTGGACCATTTGGAGAATTAGTTATTTCTTTGTGGTACAAAAACAGGTCTCAGGTTTAGGGCTTGCATTCACATTACTCTGTTCTACTCTGTTATATCCTTTACTTTTTTTTTTTTTTTTTTTTCTTCTGAGATGGAGTCTCACTCTGTCACCCAAGCTGGAGTACAGTGGCATGATCTCAGCTCACTGAAACCTCTGCCTCCCAGGTTCAAGCAATTCTCCTGCCTCAGCCTCCCAAGTAGCTGAGACTACAGGTGCGTGCCACCGCACCTGGCTTATTTTTTGTATTTTTAGTAAAGACAGGGTTTCACTATGTTAACCAGGACGATCTTGATCTCCTGACCTCATGAACCACCCATCTTGGCCTCCCAAAGTGCTGGGATTACAATAACCTTTACTCTTAACTTCAATAGCTCTGTCATGCACTTTGCTTTTCGTTTCATTTTTAAAACTTACTCCTAGAGTATTCTTAATCTTGGAGTTGTCTAATAATCAAGGCTTTTGATTATTTTAATTTCCTGTTTATTTTTTCTTAATGCCCCAAATAATTACAGCCTGAAAAGAAAATGGTTTAGGGTGACATTATCACACTAGCTTGAATAAACATTGCCCAATTATTTTTTACCTGCCCTGTATAACTTTACTTGTTATTTTTTTCTGGGCTGGAAAATAAAAGTCATTTTATAAGTAAGATAAATAGAGCCAGGAGCTTTTTACTTCACTATGGATCTCACATTAATTGAAACTGAACCTACCTCTGTTTCTTGCATATTGTCTTTTTAGTGTTCATTAATGTATGTCCCTCTTTTCTTCTGGTTAGATGTGATCCCCCTTTAAACTGCCCCCTAAACATTTTTCATTATCCTGTTCTACAGTGGAGAATAACTTGTGAGTCAAGATATTTTCTCCCTGATTTCCCTCCTTGACCTTCATGGGCTCTATTAATAATAATTTTTTAAAATAGTTTGAGCAAAAAAAGCAGTCTCAGAAAATGCTCCTGTTTTTTATTAGATACCACATAGTGTTAGAATGACAGGAAGTAATTATCAAATAGTCACAAAATAAGTTTCCTTGACTCATATTCACTCACAGGGTGGAGTTTTCATTTATCCACTTTGCTATAGAGTACACATATTGGAAACTCATTTTTGTTTAATGTGATGTAAACTGGTCTCTAGGAAGATACCAGGAAGTATCTTCACTCAGACAACTCTGCAATCTCATTTGTCTGCCTAGACAAGCTAATCTGATTGTAATCATGTTACTTATCTTTTAATTTCTTTTGAAGCGGATGTACATCAGAAGTGGCGTTCAGCTGGGAATAACATAGGTAAAATTGATTTTTATCACATTTGAATGTTTCAGGGCCTGAGCATGTGTTTTTTAGATATAAAATCTGAAACTACCTTGGGGTTGGGAGTCCAACAGAGAAGCCACAGACATAAACTCAATGGTGAAACATAGCAAGACTATAACATTGCCAACAACAACAATTATAAGTAAATTCTGATCCTCATTTTTTTCAGAGTGAATTAGTCATAGATAATCACTAACAAGTGCACATGTATTTTATTATAGAACCAAAGAAACTACTGTTGTTTAAACAATGCCTGACTGCCTTCCTTCTCTCGAATTACAAGGAATTACAATTCAAAAACATTACAATGTCAAAAACAAATACTATGAAAAACAATAGTATCATTTACTTCAAAACTGGATTTGTGAAAGATATTAAATAGCCAAGTCATTTTAAAATGAAGCACACCAGCTACAAATTTTACTTGATAATCACTGGTTGAGCGGGGGTGGGGGAGAAAAACACTAGAAATCATAAGAAGTGATAATGATTTTATTTATTCGTGATCTTGTACACACACTCCTTGGTCTGAAAAAGATACAAGAAGCCTTCAATTTCAGGTTACTGAATTAGGTAATTTCTCAATGTAACTTCAAGAATTGAGTGCTATCGCACATACCATGGAGAAACAGATCCATGATGAGAGGTCTAGGTAACAAATAATGGGAGGATGGCCAGCCAGACAATTAGAGACAGGCATCCAGAACTCTGATGATAATAGTCTGGTGGTAGAAATCACAGCAGATGGCTGAATGTAGGAAGAATGATCAATCACAGCATTGTTTGTAGTAACAAAAATTTGGAAATAACTAAATGCCCATCATTAGAGAAACAGATAATAAGAACATGGACTATTAATGGAACAATTATCAAAAATAGTATATACAGGGAGATAGAGACATGCAAGTAGAGAGAGATTAATTTTAAGGACCAAATAAAAGGAGAAAGAAGCAAGTCATTATATATATATATATATAATTTTTTTTTTTTTTTTTTTTTGAGAGAGAGTTTCACTCTTGTGCCCAGGCTGGAGTGCAATGGTGTGATCTCGGCTCACTGAAACCTCCGCTTTCGAGGTTCAAGCAATTCTCCTGCCTCAGCCTCCTGAATAGCTGGGGATTACAGGCATGGGGGACCATGCCTATGCCCGGCTAGTTTTGTATTTTTAGTAGAGGCGGGGTTTTTCCATGTTGGTCAGGCTGGTCTCAAACTCCCAACCTCAGGTGATCCGCCAGCCTCAGTCTCCCAAAGTGCTGGGATTACAGGCATGAGCCACCATGCCCGGCCTATAATATGTATTTTTAAAATGCCACTCTTCAAAGTAAATTTGTTAACAAATAAATATACATGTAGGTAAATGGATAAAAACTGACTAGAATTGCACACACTGGCCTCTTGATGGTCTTTGTCTCTGGAAATATGGGTAGGGATTATTGGAAGGAAGATAAGATTATAAACATTGTTATTATATTATTATTTGTGCTTTTCTATATGTTTACATGTATTTGCAATGAAAAAAAAGAAAATGCATAAAACACATTCAAGTAGGTAATATCAGAACACCAGATATTCTGTATATGGAGTTCTTGAGAGTTATAGCAGGGGGCAAACTGATGGATGTATGTTACTGGGGAAATCAATTACAACAGGATACATAATAGGTCCCACTTGCTATGAGTAATTGCATTATTTAGGATTCTTGGTTGCAAGAAATAAGGCTAGGGGCAAGGAGGGAGGGTGAGATGGGAAAAGAGGAGATGTCTATCAAATGTTACAAAGTTTCAGTTAGACTGGAGGAATAAATTGTAGTGTTGTATTGTACTGCAAACATCATACTTAAAAGGGAAACAGCTACTTAGGAGGCTGAGGCAGGAGAATGGCGTAAACCCGGGAGGCGGAGCTTGCAGTGAGCTGAGATCCGGCCACTGCACTCCAGCCTGGGCGACAGAGCAAGACTCTGTCTCAACCAAAAAAAAAAAAAAAGGGAAACATAACACATTTTCCCCGAAAAGTGAGAAGATGACAATGATGTGCAGATTTAACAATTCCATTCATTATTTTAATAGAAGTCTAAACCACTGCATTAAGACAAGAAAAAGCATTAAAGGGCATCCAAGTTTGAAAGGGAGAAGTGAAAGCATCCATTTTTTTTTTTTTAACATGTGACAAAACTGTGTTTCTAAGAAACCCTAAGGAAAAAATGACAGCAAAGTTAAACCCACATAATAATAAGGGAAGTTATCAAAGTCAGTTGCAAGTTAGATGATCAACATACCAAAATTAATTTTTTATTTCTACACAACAGTACTAAAAATTGAGTTTAAAAATATTTAAAATTACAGAAACTTATGAAATATTTAGGGATAAAAATGCAATGGTGCAAAAGAAGCTCTACTCTAAAAACTACTAATCATTACTAAAATAATGAATTAAAACCTAAGAAAACAGAAAACCCTATCATGTTCATAGATATCTCCAAAATAATCTATAAGCCAATCCAATCACAATCAGAATCTCCATAAGGATTTTTAAATGATAAGCAAATTCTAAAATTTGTTTAAAAATTCAAAGTATCCAGAAGAGTTAAAACAATCTTGATAACAAAGAACCAATTACAAATATTTATACAACCTGATCTCTAGACTAATTGTAATGCTACTATTAACCACTGTAATATTAGTTTAAACATAAACTTGCAAGTCCATGGAACAGGACATAGAGCCAAAACATGGGCCTGAACGTATATGATCAACTGATTTTCAACAAAGACACTTAGGCAATTCACTGAAGAAAATAAACTATTTTACTCAAATAATGCTGAAGTAAGTGGACATCCATATACAGCATATATATTAATTTAAAAGAGGATTGTTTCATACTTTACCTCCTATCCAAAATGATATTAATCAAAAATTGAAATACGAAATCAATTAATATAATTTTTCAGGAAAAAAGTATAAGGGAATATCTTTGGAACCTTGTAATAGTGAAATATGTCTTAGCCAAGACAAAAATATCATGAAATAAAAAAGGAAAATAAATAAGTTGAACTTCATCAAAACTTAAAATTTCTGCTCCTCAAAACCCAATATTAAGAATATTTTCAGCCACAGACTGATAGAAAATAAAATACAAAAAGAATTGTATTCAGCATTTAAAAATAATTCATACATTAATAACAAATTTTTAAATAATTCGACAATAATTGACAGAAGACTAGCATAGACATTTGAAACAGAAGATACACAGATATCTTGGAAAAATCTTTGATATGGTTTGACTGTGTCCCCACCCAAATCTCAACTTGAATTGTATCTCCCAGAATTCTGACGCATTGTGAGAGGGATCCAGGGGGAGGTAACTGAATTATGGTGGCCGGTCTTTCATGTGCTGTTCTCGTAATAGTGAGTAAGTCTCACAAGATCTGATGGGTTTATCAGGGGTTTCCACTTTTGCTTCTTCCTCATTCTTCTCTTGCCTCTGCCATGTAATAAGTGCCTTTTGCCTCCCACCATAATTCTGAGGCCTCCACAGCCATGTGGAAATGCAAGTCCAATTAAACATCTTTTTCTTCCCAGTCTCAGGTCTGTCTTTATCAGCAGTGTGAAAACAGACTAATACAGTAAATGGATACCAGCAGAGTGTGTTGCTGCTGAAACGATATCTGAAAATGTGGAAGCAACTTTGGAACTGGGTAATAGGCAGAGATTGGAACAGTTTGGAGGGCTCAGAAGAAGATAGAAAAAGAAAACAGGTTTGGAACCTAATAGAGACTTGTTGAATAGCTTTGACAAAAATGTTGATAGTGATAGGAACAATAAGGTCCAGGCTGAAGTGGTCTCAGAGGGAGATGAGGAACTTTTTGGGAACTGGAGCAAAGGTGACCTTTGTTATGTTTTAGCAAAGAGACTGGAAGCATTTTTTTCCCTGCCCTAGAGATCTGTGGAACTTTGAACTTGAGAGATTTGATTTAGGGTATCTGGTGGAAGAAAGTTCTAAGTAGCAAAGTATTCAAATGTGACTTGGGTGCTGTTAAAAGCATTTTGTTTCAAAAGGAGAACAGAGCATAAAAGTTCAGGCAACGTATAGCCTGACGATGCAGTAGAAAATAAAAACTCATTTTTTGAGGAGAAATTCAAGCGACTGCAGAAACTTTCATAAGTAGCAAGGAGCCTAATGTTAATTTCAAAACCATGAGGAAAATGTCTCCAGGCCATGTCAGAGACCTTCGTGGCAGTCTCTCCCATCACAGGCCTGGAAGCCCAGGAGGAAAAAGTGGTAATGTGGGCTGTGGCCAGGGTGCTGTGCTGTTTGCAGCCTAGGGACTTGGTGCCCTGTGTGCCAGCTGCTCCAGCCATGGCTGAAAGGGGCCAATGTAGAGCTTGGGCTGTGGCTTCAGAGGGTCGAAGCCCCAAGCTCTGGCAGCTTACACATGGTGTTGAGCCTGCGGGGTCCACAGAAATTGGGAATTGAGGTTTGGGAACTTCTGCCTAGATTTCAAAAGATGTATGAAGATGCCTGGATGCCCAGGCAAAAGTTTGCTACAGGGGCAGGTCCCTCATGGAGAACCTCTGCTAGGGAAATGTGGAAGAAGAATGTGGGATCAGAGGCCCCTCACAAAGGCCCTACTGGGGCACTACTTAGTAGAGCTGTGAGAAGAGGGGCCACTGTCTTCTAGACCCCAGAATGGTAGATCCACTGACAGCTTGCACTGTGTACCTGGAAATGCTGCAGACACTCAATGCCAGCCCATGAAAGCAGGCAGGAAGGAGGCTTACCCTGCAAAGCCACAGGGGCAGAGCTGCCCAAGACTGTGGGCACCCACCTTTTGCATCAGTATGACCTGGAGCCAAAGGAGATGACTTTGGAGCTTTAAAATTTGACTGCCCTGCTGGATTTCAGACTTGCATGGGCTCTGCAACCCCTTTGTTTTGACCAACTTCTCCCATTTGACTCAGCTGTATTTGCTGAATACCTGTACCCCCATTGTATCTAGGAAGTAATTAGCTTGCTTTGATTTTACAGGCTCATGGGCAGAAGGGACTTACCTTGTCTCAGATGAGACTTTGAACTGTGGACTTTTGGGTTAATGCTGAAATGAGTTAAGACTTTGGGGACTGTTGGGAAGGCATGATTGGTTTTGAAATGTGAGGACATGAGATTTGGAGGGGCTAGGGGTGGGATGATATGGTTTGGCTGTGTCCCCACCCAAATCTCAACCTGAATTGTAGCTCTCAGAATTCCTGCACATTGTGGGAGTGGCCCCAGGGGAGGTAATTGAATCATGGGGGCTTTTCTAATGCTATTCTCATGATAGTGAATAAGTCTCATGAGATCTGATGGGTTTATCAAGAGTTTCTGCTTTTGCTTCTTCCTCATTTTCTCTTACCATCGCTTCTGGCCATGATACTGAGGCCTCTGAAGCCATGTGGAATTGTAAGTCCAATTAAACCTGGTTTTCTTTTTTCTTTTTTATTTTGAGATGGAGTCTTGCTCTTGTCTCCCAAGCTGGAGTGCAATAGCATGATCTCAGCTCACTGAAACCTTCGCCTCCCGGGTTCAAGCGATTCTCCTACCTTACCCTCCCGAGTAGCTGGGATTACAGGTGCTGCCACCATACCAGGCTAATTTTTGTATTTTTAGTAGAGACAGGGTTTCACCATGTTGGCCAGGCTGGTCTCAAACTCCTGACCTCGTGATCCACCTGCTTTGGCCTCCCTAAACCTCTTTTTCCTCCCAGTTTCAGGTAGGTCTTTATTAGCAACATGAAAATGGACTAATAACAGTCTTCAACACCAACATTCATCAGTATCACAGCCCATTTTGTGTTGTTATAAAGGAATCCCTGAGGTTGGGTACTTTATAAAGAAAAGAGGTTTATTTGGCTCACAGTTCTACAGGCTGTACAAGAAGCACAAGGCCAGCATTTGCTTCTGGTGAGGACCTCAGGCTGCTTTCACTCATGGCAGAAGGTGAAGGGGAGCTGGTGTATAGAGATCACAGGACTAGAGTGGAACCAAGAGGAGAAGAAGGTACCAGCTTTCACAAAACTAAAAGAGGGAAAACTCACTCCCCTTCCCCCTAGAAGAGCATTAATCTATTAATGAGGTATCAACTCCCATGATCCAAATACCTCCCATTAGGCCCACCTCCAATACTGGGGATTAAATTTTAACATGAGATTTGGAGGGGCAAACATCTTAACTATAGCAACCAGTAAAATGAAAGCTAAAACAACGAGATATCACTTCATTTGCATTTGAATAGCTAAAATTAAAACGTCTGACAATACCAAATACTGGCAAAGACATAGATCATATTGGAACTCTTGTATGTTGCTGGCAGGGATATAAAATGCCAGTACTACACAGCAGGAGCACTGCTCCTGATAATGTAATTAATTCCTTATACTGTTAAATAAATGTCTAACAATATGAGAGAATAGATAAATAATTTGTGTTACTATGTAATCTTACCATAAGATACAACTAGTAACAAACATTTTGTTGTGTAAAAGAAATCTGAAAATAATTGCTTCTTGGAAAATGGGATGACTGTACAGCACACAAGAAACCTTTTGGGATCATAGAAATATTTTGTATCTTGTTTTGCACCATGGTTACTTTGCTATATACATTTGACAAATTCATTCAAATGAACACATAAAACCTATGCATGTTATTTTATGTAAATTACACCTCAATGGAAAAAAAATCAAAACCTGTGCCTTTTCTTTCATGTAAATTACACCTCAATGAAAAAAAGAAAAAAGAAAAAAAGTGAAATTTATAACCAATTCAATCAATGAGTATTATTGATTGAACACCAGCTGGATCCAATGGTGATGGAGGTGTAATTAATTCTAGCAGCACAAGATTCCTAAACTCAAACAACTAATAAGCAAAAAAGGTTAAAAGAAAATTTAAAATAACAATTTAAGTAATGGCACAGTGCATTCCATGGTTAATTGTATTTCATTCTTCTCTTTCTGGAGGCTGTTGGACAAAATCTGTTTCTTTGCTTTTTCCAGCTTCTAGATGCCGCCTGCATTCCTTGGCTTAATGACCTCTTCCTCCATCATCAAAGCCAGTAGCACAGGATCTTGAAATCTGTCTCTGGACTCCAATGTACTGCCTCTCTGCTCTTACAAGAAGCCTGTGATTACAGTAGGTCTACCCAAAGAATCCACCAATCTCAAGACCCTTAACCTAATTACAACTGCCAATTTTCTTTTTTCCCTTTTTTTTTTTCTTTTTGCCAAGTAAGGTAACATATTCACAAGCTTCAGAGGGTAAAAAGTGGATATCTTGTGTGTGTATGTGGGGGTATCTATCACAGGACACTTCTAACCCCCCAATGATTCACATATGTCCTATATGCAAAATATATTCACTGCACTTCAGGGTTCCCAAAAGTCTCAATCCATTACAGCTTCAACTCAAAATCCAAGATCTCATAGGTTCAAAATTTCCAACTCTTATGTACATTATCTAAATTGGATATGAGTGAGGCTCCAGGTATAATTCATCCAGGGGTACAACTCTTCCTCTGCGAACCTGTGACACTCAAGAAATGAGTTTCCTGTTCTCAAAATACAGCAGTGGGACAGGCATATGATACCAGTTATAAACATGGACCCATCTCCATGATGGCTTACTCACATGACCGGCAAGTGGCTCCTGTTTATTAGAAGGAGGTCTTGGTTTCTCACCATGTACATTTTTACAGCAGAGCTGCATAACGTGTAGTTAGTTTCCCCGTAAGTGAGCAATCTCAGAAAGGAGAGCGGTAGTAGCAATTTCTTTACTCTTGTCCATATCCTATTAGTCATATAGTCCAGTCGTTTTGTTCGTTTGTTTGTTTTGTTTTTTTGTTGTTGTTGTTGTTTGTTTTGAGACAATCTCACTCTGTCACCCAGGCTGGAGTGCAGTGACACAGTCTCTGCTCACTGCAACCTCTATCTCCCAGGTTCAAGCAATTCTCCTGCCTCAGTCTCCCAAGAAGCTGGAATTACAGGCATGCGCCACCACACCCAGCTAAGTTTTGTATTTTTTTTTTTAGTAGAGATGGCGTTTCACCATGTTGGCCAGGCTCGTCTCAAACTCCTGACCTCAAGTGATCCGACTATCTGGGCTTCCCAAAGTGCTGAGATTACATGTGTGAGCCACTGTGCCCGGCCACATAACCCAATCTTGATAGTTTTTCAGGGGACTACACAAAGGGGTAAATATCAGAAGGTCATTATCACTGGGGGCCACTTTTGAGATGGCTAGCACAGTGAGCAATATAGACCTTGCAGAAAAATGTACCAGATGAAAACTCAACGGTGAAACAAATTCTCACAGGAGATGAGCGAGAACCCTCATGATCTATGAAGGATGTGAATTCAGTATTTTAAAAAGTACTTTAGGACAGGTGTAGTGGTTCAAGCCTGTAATCCCAGCACTTTGGGAGGCTGAGTCAGGCGGATCACATGAGGTCAGGAGTTCAAGACCACCCTGGCCAACATGGTGGAACCTCATTTCTACTAAAAATACAAAAATTAGCCGGGCATGTGGCGGGCACCTGTAATCCCAGCTGCTCAGGAGGCTGAGGCAGGAGAATCATTCTAACAGGCGGGCTTGATCCTGAGAGGTGGAGGTTGCAGTGAGCTGAGATCATGCCACTGCACTCCAGCCTGGACGACAGAGATACTGTTTCAAAACAAACAAACAAACAAACAAAAACTTCAAATCTCTCTCTCAAAAATATCCTTAAATTTGCATTGAGAAAAAAGACTGACAATAATTAGGCAGTAGACTTCATGAAAAGCAGAATATTATTGACAGATAATTTAATATAGATCTAAACCACTGAAAACATTTTTGCCGTATGTAGTACTTGAGACCGTGAAGGAGCATGTATCAACTGTGTGTTTGCAAAATTAATCTTGCAAAAGTGGGCACAGCTTCTGGAGTCATTTCAACACTTTTTTTTTTTTTTTTAATGTATTGTTTGCACGGGAATTTAGCCAGTATTTCAAAAATCCCCTTGGCTCTAAATTTGTCATCATGCAATCATAATTGAAAGGAAAAGTAAGAGGTCATCTAACCTTTCTCTAAGCAGAATCATTAGGATCACATTCAAAATGAATGGATAATTGTTTGGATTTCTGTTCCAAATCTTGCCTTTTGCTGGAAGTAACAATGACCTGTGGTGATACCCCAAGGCTAATGTTGTTCCTGTATTGTAACAAGAATATTTATTTGTTTTTGTTTTTGGGGAACATTAAGTAAAAGCAGGTGATGGTGATATGTGCATGGGGTTAGGGCCCAGAATCTGTTTGATTAAATGAAAACTCTTTTACTCTGCTTCCTCTAAAGGCTTACGATCCGATTTTAGCTAAGTTTCTTTTTAGAAAATAATAAAAACAATAAAGGACAATTTGGGGCAATAGTCAGGAGGTAAAAACCTCATAGTCACTGGGACATGCATTCAAGAAATAGGTCCATAATACTTATTTTACCTAATACAGTGCTGGACATTATACAGGAAATAATACAAAAATAATAGAAAGTCTTTAACCTGAAGGAACATAACATGAAAGATCCTGATTCCCGTTGGGATTTGGAGATGTCAATTACTCACCCTCTTGCTCTCTATGCTCCCCATGGCAAATCCTAGGCAAAAAGGAGAAGAGAATGAAAATGTCAACTTTATTAATGGCCACCCAAATGCAGATACCTCAGTAAAGGTGGATTAGAGGACAGAACTGTATGTATAAACAAAATGCAATGGACACCATCTACCACTCTTACAGCCTCCCCTTTTTCTTCCTTTCCCACAATAATTCGATGCTAATTTCTCTCAATTTGCCCACAATTAGGCTAAATCTCACAAAACAAATGCTTATCCAATACAACAGGAAAGATTGTTTATCCTTAGGGATTAATATGCATTTTATCTCCCTGTCTGAATGTCTCAAGATAACCTATAGTTACACAGCAGCTTCTTCCAGCGCCATAGGCCCCGAGCCTCCCTAAATAGTGCTGGAATACATCAGCTACCTGACATCTTCAGTATCTTTCATTAACATATCTCAGCCCCTGGGTCCTGCTAAGGGTGCACATTGTGTGATTTCTGCAGTCCTAAAATTTACAGCAAAACTCTCAAAGAAATGACTAGGAAGATTTTAGGAGAAGTCCAACACCTTATTCTGTATAGCTTCGTTAATTTATATCTAGTTAGAGAGAAAAAGAAAATGAATCACAGCACAAGAGCTCCAGAGAAACCTTTAGAGTGTGTATTATAAAGTTGCTTTGAAGCACTGAAAACATGAAATGGGAATGAATTAACTGATATCATTTCATTTCACTAATAAGCAAATATTTAAACAGCTTTATTTGCCATCTGGATGGCTGCCAATAGGAAAGCTCCTTCAATAAAGAGTTGCCATCCTCTTGCTTATTAAAGCTGTGTTTTTTACATAACTGTCCTCTTTCAGGTTTTTAGTGAAAAATATAAGAATATTAAAATGAGAGGGTCAGGAGTCAAGCAACATTAAAATACTTTAGCTTACATCATAGGCATATGAACTAATTAGATTAGCATATAATTATGGAAGTCCATGTTAACATATAGAAGGAAGCTGATATAGAAAGAAGCAAGCTGAAATATTTCAATAACTTAAAGAACATTATGAAATAACACATTTTTTTCCTGTCCTTGTAAGCTACTTGAAATAACACAGTTTTCCACAGTGCAGAAAGCTAATAGAGCCAAGCAATAACAACCTTACCTGTAGCAAGATTCTCTATGCTTCTAATTTAACCATTACCAATTGTTAACCGTAATAGAATTGATGGTAAATACATACATCTGCATAAACACAAATCATATTAGTCTGTTCTCATGCTAATAATAAAGACATACTGGAGACTGGGTAATTTATAATGGAAGAGGTTTAGTGGACTCACCGTTCCACATGGCTGGGGAGGCCCCACAATTATGGCAGAAGGCAAAGGAGAAGCAAAGTCACGTCTTTCACGGCAGCAGGCGAGAGCGTGGGCGGGGGAACTCTCCTTTATAAAACCATCAGATCTCGTGAGACTTATTCACTATCATGAGGTCAGCCTGGGAAAGACATGCCCTCATGATTCAATTACTTCCCACTGGGTCCCTCCCACGACACATAGTAATAATGGGAGCTATAATTCAAGAGGAGATTTGGGTGGGGACACAGCCAAACCACATCACAAATACACAAGCACAAATACACACGTACTCACACAATAAGATTAATTGGTTTTGGAAATGAGTAGTCTTCATTCTATATTTGTGATCAATGCCAATGAAAAGAATAGGTGACATGTATACTTAACACTTCAAAAAATAATATTAAAAAGGATTAAAACAAAGTCATGCTTTGTAATCCCAGTGGCTGCACCATTCTTTGTCAAATGTAGTTGTCACTATAAAGAGCAGTCATATCACTGCTTCCCTGTTAGCACTGGCTAAATATTATTGCTCTGTTATTTCAACAGCAAACTGCAGGCCTTTGGAGCCAGCAGGCTCTCCTCAAGGACTTGCTGATGTGTAGCAAAAATATTTTAGTGTGAAAAAACTACTCCCTAGTGCACTTGTTTGCAAACTGCTGAATTTCTAGATAACTCTAACTATGTTTGATGACTATTTTTGATAGCGCAGATCTGGTGCTGAAATGCCTCTGAAGAATCAACACTTCTTTTTCCTTTCTTTCGTTTTTTTTTTCTTTTTCTTTTTTCTTTTTTTCTTTTTTTTACTTGTTTTAGTCACAGCATGACAAACCTAGTAGAAACACAAAGCTGCTTGGGTAGTAATTTTTTATTTTGAACAGTAATTTGTTGTGTTGAACCCAGACCTCTCTGTTTCATGCTTACAAAACACTAAAAAGCAGTCAAGTGAAATGCAAATTAATATGAAACTCAAATACTCTACTTAACAGCTTTCAACTTAGTAGACTCAATTGCCAAATGAATGTAAAGCAAAGCTTTAACATTGCTGTTAATTATGCTTTTCTTGCCAGAAACACTTTTGCCATTACCTAGAAACTGTAAAGAATTGTTTTATTTCATCCTGAAATTTCTGTGTAATTTAATTACTGTTTCTTTCTGTTTTATCCTCATCTGCTTTCGTTTGCATAAAATCCAGCAACTAAGCAAATACTTTCCCTAACGATTCTGTTTATATGTATACCAAAAACTGAAGTCCATTTTACTACCACAATAAAGTCTAGTGAAAGTAAGACTGAAGATTTGCTTTTCCATTGTTGTAATTTATATAGATTAATTGAACTTTTGTGTCCTCTTCAACTGAGAATATGCTTTTGCATATCTGGTTATATATACTTATACTAATAAACTTTTAACACACTAGAACTTAAATATGTTTATGCAAGTGAAATTAATATTATAGACAACTGAGACTGTTACACCTTTAGTGTTTACACTATAGCCATGCATTAGAAAAATTGTACCTTTTGTGTACGAGGTGCTATATGCCATATTACACTCTGGTATTGAAAGGATAGACAAGGCATTGTGCTCTCTTTGTGGAACTCAACATCTAGTGACGGGATATATATTAAAATACATAATTACAATAAAAAGTACAAAGTATTAGAATTGTTTTTCATAAAATCAATATATTTTGTTGTATCATCAGGCCCATCCACAATGTGTTTTTGATTCCTCTGGATAATAAGCCCATATGTTTCAGGAGGTTGGTAAATGTACTCTTGGTACTGTATTTTTCTGTCACATTAGACGGAGCATGAACTGTCTGGTTTATCACCATTTCTACCACTCCCAGTTGTTATACAAAAGACCAGAGTCTCTCTTCGATCACCACAATCTTTGAGACCCTGAAGTGGAAGTTTCTCTAGTAAATGACATAATCCCTCAAGTTGACTGCCTAAACTAAACCCAACTGGGTTTCTGGTTCAAATATTCAATTATAGTACAATTGTATAACTGACAAATCTCCACTTTACTTTTCCGTACGACAACACATGTCATCCTTCATACACTCAAGTGACATTACTGACCCACCATCTGCCTTGAGAATTTTTTCTGGTGGTGAGAATAAATTTTCATGGATCTATATACACCTGGTCCCATTTGTGACAAAGAGCATGCATTTTAGAGACAGCTGGCCAAAGTTAGGGGCATGCTGTGTGGCTGTGGAATAGGGCACAGTAAACTGGCCCCACATGGGGACTGAACCCTGACCTCATTAGTAATATACTGTAATCAGTTGGTCTCCATAATCTCTAACAGCTCTATTGAAAATGAACAATTTTCTCAGCCATCCACTGTGAATTTGCTCTTTCTTAAGTATGTCAGACCAGAGATTCCCTACAAATTTTAAATTTGCTCTTTTGTTCTCTCTCATTTCCAAGGAAAAAAGGGCTTACTGCCTACCTTTTTCTCCACTAATGTTTTTTTCTTCTTCAGCTTGCTTTTTTTTTTTTTTTTTTTTTCTGGATCTTTTCCTATTCTTACTACCCATTTCATGTAGGTGAAGGGACAACTAGTGGTTATAACCTGAAGTATGTTAATGTCATACAGCTTCAAAGAATGGGCCTTAGGCTGTGAAGGCTGAAAGAATAGACTTTGAAGGGGAACTTTTGCTTTCCAAAAAATATCAACACAATTATCTTGCTAAATTAATCTGATCCTCCAGGTAATGTGAGGATGGGACTGTTGTGATAAGAAATGCCAGTGGTTTTCTATAGTAGCATAACCAACTTCAGTTTTAGGCTTATGAACATTCAGAGCTGGAAAAATCCTCCCAGTACATCTAGCCCACTGAAACCCAAATAAATGAAATAATTTTTTCAACATGCTAAAAGCTAGTTAATGCAGAGTTGAGTTTTACATTAGTTAAGGGATGCACAGAGCTGTAGTAACAAGGAAACCAAAATAGAATGATTTGAATAAATTTCTCTTTGAGATAACAAAACAGAGGTATAGTCCAGGGTTGTTTTCTAGGTTCCACCATCTTTAATTTACAGCATTCATTTCTGAGTCCAAGGTAGATTCTCTATTTGTCACCAACTCCCAGCCAGTGGGACAGGAAACTAGAGAATTGGAAAGTGTATACCAGTTGTTATCTGTAACTTCTCACATTTCTTTGGCCAGAAGGTAGTCATATGGTGTATGTAGCTCTGTGCAAAAGAATCTGAGAAATGTATTTGCTAACTGGGCACATTTTTTGCCCAGCTCACACTTTGGGGCTATCTTTATTATTATTAAACAAACATTACTAAAGGGTTAAGAAAGAACTTTAGTTCTTTTATTATTATTATTAAAAGGACTATTTTATTAAATAGGATTCTATAAAATAACTAAGTACACAATAGATATGGTTAGATAAGTAGGATTGCTGTAGTAGAATTCTAATATCTTGACTACAATGCTAGGAGTCTTTATAGCAAAATAACCTTACCATTGATTGACTTATTCTTTTCTTCAAAATTATTATATTATTAATTTTTCATATCAGAACATCATCTTTGTGGTTACCTTAGATGACCTTACCTCATGTCTTTTGTGATCTCTTTACACTATACTTCTGTTTATGTGAGACAAAGTGGAAAATTTAATGTATACAATTATTTAAAGCCATATTCCATATTTAAGAATCCAATGCTTTCACCTAACTAGGAAAATTAAATAGAGGTACAGACTTATTGACGTGAGTCTTCATCTTTTACTGGATCAAATTAGAGTATTATGACATTTGAACCCAGGTAAAGGAATTTCTATATTTATTTCAGAGTTAATGTATACCACCAAAAGGTATTCAAAAGAACACATGACTTACCAAACAAGTTCTAGCATTTGGAATATTTGAAACAATTTAATTGCTCAAATAAATTTTTGGATAAATGGATAAATAAACAAATGAATGAGTGAATCAACATTTCCCAAGAACAACTTTGATTTTTTCATAACCGATTAATCTGTATAGATTAGGGCCATGGGCAGTGGCTCAGTCCTGTAATCCCAGCACTATGGGAGGCAGAGTTGGGCAGATCACTTGACGTCAGGAGTTTGAGAGCAGCCTGGCCAACATGGTGAAACCCTGTCTCTATTAAAAACACCAAAATAAAATAGCTGGGCAAGGAGGGGCACACCTGTAGTCCCAACTACTCAGGAGGCTGAGACAGGAGAATCACTTGAACTCGGGAGGTGAGTGCAGTGAGCCAAGATCGCACCACAGCCTTGTCAACAGAGCCAGACTCCATCACAAAAAAAAAAAAGAAAAAAAAAAAGTCTGTATAGATTAAATATTTGTAACCTCCTTGTTAAATTAAATTTATAAATTCTTTGAGAGATGGTTACTGATTGCCTTTTGTCTCCTAAATCATTAAAAATTATTCTGTGTCTTCTTTGACTTTGTGTTGAGGGTTCAGTAATGAGAGTTAAGTGTGAATCTGCATAAGGTCCAAAGATTGGCTAAGTCTTTTTTGTCCATCCATTTTCATACCAGAGTATTTAAGAGTGAGCGATGTAAGTGTCCTTCTAGCACTTAATCAATGAAATCTCCCATGACTTTTGCTGTCTCCGTACTCAGAAGTATCAGTGACATTGTATTGTTGTATTTTTCCAAGTCTCTCAAAGCCAAAGCCATTTCTTTTCCCCCTTGTTTTTCCTTTTTTTGAGTTCCTGTTATCTGCCTCCTTAGCCTTCTAAAAAGATATCCCAAAGATTTCCCAATGATAATCTGTGGAAGCTTTTTAAGGACGTTTTCAGTTTTCTTTTCTAGTTTTTGGGTAGGAGTTAAAAAAAGAAAAAGAAAAAAGCACCACTAGAGACGGGAGGATGTACTGTATTGTTCGTCTGACTATAACGTCTAGTAGTATCTCTTTGTTTCCCTTTCTCTTTGAAAATCTCTGGCCTTCAGCCAGGCCTCTGACCAGCTGACTAGCTGGTGCCACACCCTTAGGAACAAGGAAATCTTCCCTTTGTAGGGCTTAACTATCACTGCCCAGGCATTTCATGTCGCATGATAGCTTTCCTGTTTCCCATAAATACAATTTACTTTTAGAAGAACTGAATCTAATGTAAAACTGTTGACAACCTTAAGACATTAAATGTAGACATTTCAAAGTACAGAAATGATTTTTGAAAACATATACCATGTAATCTAGTGGAAGAACTAAGGATACATTAAAATGTATAATAGATGATTGTATTGTAAAACTTCTAAATCTAATAAGTAATTCCTGTCTTTTATAAATGCAATTTTAAGAGCATTTCCAAGATCTGGTTAGAATAAAGTTCCTCTTCATTAATGTTTATTTCTGCTAGCTGTAAGCTGGTGATATCAGTACTTCTTTGTTTCTTGATTTTATATCCTAAAGCAAATTTAGACCTATAGAGTTGTTTTGCTTTCTATTTTGTTAATTGGCTGCAAATTTCAGGCATCTTAGTGGAGAATCAACTAGAGTGATAACATTTCTATTGATCTGGTCTTTGACATATGTTTAAAGCATACAAATGGAAATTAGTTTTATTAGAAAGGCATGCATGAATACATTAGCATTTTTTCACATAAACCAATTTATCATGGTTCTATGAAATTGCAGTATAAAATTTCTCTGAAGCCAAATTAGCAAAAACAGAAAAAATCAAATTTCATTAGATGTAAGGATATATGCATTCACAAGTTTGCAAAATTAGTGAAACTAATTTTTCAGAAATCAAAACCGAAAAAAGGAGAGCAAAGACAGAAAAGGCACAGGATACCAGTTGGGAAAAGAAAAAACATGAGAACTTCCTTTGAATATTCGAAGAGTTATTCTGTGGAAGGTCTTTTCTTTTGAAGGGCCAAAGAATAGACCTAGGGATAAGAAATTAAAATCACCGTGAAACTGATCATATTTTATTATGAAGGCTTTCTATTAATATGAGTCAAGAGCAGGTAATCCGCTTCCTTACAAGGTTGTAAGGATCCTATTAATGCCAGTGTCCTGAGATGTACCAATGCACTGAGTATTGGACTGAATGAGACCAATTGGTTTAATTTGATGTTCATAGTAATACAGTTTGGCTGTGTCCTCACCCAAATTTCATCTTGTATTGTAGCTCCCATAATTCCCATGTGTTTTGTGAGAGACCCAGCAGGAGATAATTAAATAATGGGGTTGGGTCTTTCTGGTTCTGTTCTCATGATAGTGAATAAGTCTCATGAGATCTGATGGTTTTATAAGGGGTAGTTTCCCCGCACAAATTCTCCCTTGTCTGCTGCCATGTAAGATGTGCTTTTCACCTTCCACCATGATCGTTAGGTCTCCCCAGTCATGTGGAACTGTGAGTCCATTAAACCTCTTTTTCTTTATAAATTACCCAGTTTCAGGTATGTCTTTATCCACAGTGTGAAACAGACTAATATACACACCAAAATTACACCTGCTATTAATTATATTTTTTCCCATCTGGCCTGAAATCCTCCTCTTTAGTATCTTGTAGGGAAAACAAAAACAAAAACAAAACTAAAAAAAAAAAAAAGAAAGAAAAAAAGGAACTTTTTTCCTAGAAGCCTTAAAAGAGTTTGTATATTGTATAATATATTTTATATATTACACAATATATAACCCAGTTGTACCCTCCTAGACTTACCCCGTTATCATATTAGTATGTGCTAGATTATCAGAATACCTTGTTGACACAGATAAAGAAAAGGGGATTTTCAATAAGATTACTGCTGAATACAGAAGCTACCAGTACTGGGAGGTAAGAAGTCCACGGATGAGAATAATGCTGTGGGTGAAGGTGTTCATTAATGCTCATTGATGATAAGGCAGATGCTGTTTACATTTTGTTCCATCACATTTATTTTAGTCTTAGGTATACTGTTAAAAATATTTAATATCTGCTGTCAGAACTTTTACTATCTTTTCTCCAGTTCTTTCCTGGCTATCCAAAATTAATTTCTCTACTATTTTACTGAAGTGTGGCTCAAAGGTAAACTTTTCCTTGGATTCTTGTGTATTATTTATAGACATAAAACTATGTTCACTAGTCCTGGAAAAAGACTTTGGCTGAATATAAAGTTCTCAGTTCATACTCTTTCTACTTAAGTGTCACATAGAAATTGTTTTTTTTTTTTTTATTTTTTGGTTGAATTTTGATGTAGGGAAATAGGCTAGCTTTAACCTTCCCTCTTAAAATTCTTCTTTCATAAAGTTACTATTGTTGTTGTTTAGGATGTATCTTGATGTTGACCATTCTGTGTCAATTATTCCTCACACATGGTCTATCCTTACAATATGCTTTTAAAGTTTTATTTTTCTTGCAATACATCATCAGTTTTATCTTCACATATTTTTACACTCTAAACACATTATAATTAAATCATATTTTTTGTTTTTTAATCTGGGTACTACAGTTGTGCTTATGTTGAACATCCTTTATCTCCAATTGAGAGGTGACAACATGCTAGCAACCCCCGCTCACTCTCGGAACCTCCTCGGCCTGGGTGTCTGCTCTGGTTGCCCTGCGTCTAGCTAATCAAGTGCGGACTTGGAGAACTTTTCTGTCTAGCTAAAGGATTGTAAATACACCAATCAGCACTCTGTGCCTAGCTAAAAGTTTGTAAACACACCAATCAGCACCCTGTCAGAATGGACCAATCAGCTCTCTGTAAAATGGACCAATGAGCTCTCTGCAAAATGGACCAATCAGCAGGATGTGGGTGGTGCCAGATAAGGGAATAAAAGCAGGCTGCCCCAGCCAGCTGTGGCACCTACTTGGGTTCCCTTCCACATTGTGGAGCGTTTGTTCTTGCTCTTGGCAATAAATCTTGTGGCTGCTCACTCGTTGGGTCCACACCACTTTTAGGAGCTGTAGCACTCACTGTGAAGGTTTGCAGCTTCACTCCTGAAGCCAGCGAGACCACACCCCCACCGGAAGGAAGAGCTCCAGACAGGTTGCCTTTAAGAGCTGTAACACTCACCAGGAAGGTCTGCAGCTTCACTGCTGAAGTCAGCGAGACTGTGAACCCACCAGAAGGAAGAAACTCCAGACACATGAACATCTGAAGGAACAAACTCCAGACACACCATCTTTAAGAACTGTAACACTCACTATGAGGGGTTTCATTCTTGAAGTCAGCCAGACCAAGAATCCACCAATTCCAGACACACTATCACTATGTTTTTTCCTCTCTCTCCCTTTGTTTATGCGCTTTTTATTTCTTTTCAACCTTTATTTCAATTTTCCTTCATGCTCCTCAATCCTTCACTTTTATTTTTGTAATGAGTTTGTTTCTTACCTTTCATCACGAGGTAAGAAACCTCATCCTGCTATCTAACATCACATTCTTGAGGTTTTGCATCTTTGCTGCTTGGTTTTCCTTTGAAGAGCTAATTGTTTGTTTTTTTATAATTCTTCATGAAGTATTTGTAATTTTCACTTACTCTCTTAAATTTTGAGTGAGATGGTGTTACTTTTTTGATAATTGTACATCTCTTAGTATACATTTGTATTGATGCTGTGCCTGCTAGGGAGGGAGACAGGTGCGAGGTGGTCCCTGGAGAAACTCCAACTTCCATGCCCACTGAGGTGAAGCCTCAGGAAGTTCATGATACTTGCAGCAGGGAGGAACCTGGCGCCTCTTCTTCCTATGTGTGGAAACTGGGATTCAAGCTGCTGGCAGGAAGTGCTCTAGCGGAGAGATCCTGACCTTGCGAGCGTCCCTGTTTTCCACTTTTCTTCCTTTTTACCCAATACAACCCTATCTCACTCACCATTCAAATTGTCTGCAAGCATGAATTTTCGTGGCTGTGGGACAAAGAATCCCGTCTTTAGCTGAATGAGGAAAAGCCCTGCAACACTTAATAGTCTTCATTAAATGAGTTGTCTTTTCCTTGACTAGTCATTTTCAGAAGAATCCCATAGAGTGTGTGGAACAGCAGAACACCAGGGTCACCTTCCAGATTTCCTGAAACAAATCTGCTTTTGGTTTGCCAAAGAAACATCTTGCAAATGTTACTTAGGCAGAGCTCTGGGCAGTATATCTCCTCTTTTCCTATTACTTTGTGCCCAGGAAGCCTTTTCCTTTTGACCCTCTTCACCTCAATTTCCTCTGCTATTATTGTCCACACGAGATTTAGTGTTTTCACTTTATAATCATGCCCTCAAATTCAGGAAGTATGTTTTGCTGGCATGTTCTGAGATCTGCCAGCACTTGGACCTCTCCCTACTCTTCATGTTTTTAATTCACTTACTAAATCTTGCTCCACATTTTTACCCTATTTAGCTGTAGTAGGCTTTACTCTATTTTGAAGTCTGTGAATTGTGTATCTTTTTCTAGTTTTGTTTGTTTGTTTATTTATTTATTTATTTATTGATTTATTGATTTATTTATTTTAAGATAGAGTTTCATTGTTGTTTCCCAGGCTGGAGTGCAATGGCGCAATCTCGGCTCACCACAGCCTCTGCCTCCGGGGGGCAAGCGATTCTGCTGCCTCAGCCTCCTAAGTAACGGGGAATGCAGGCATGCACCACCATGTCCAGCTAATTTTGTATTTTTAGTAGAGACGGGGTTTATCCATGTTGGTCAGGCTGGTCTGAAACTGCAGATCTCAGGTGATCTGCCCACCTCACCCTCCTAAAGTGCTAGGATTACAGGTGTGAGCCATGATGCCCAATCAAATGATATATATATTTTTAATTCCGAGAAGGAAAGGGGGTGGATAACCATTTACATAGTTCTGCTCTTTTAGGAAGTCTCTATATTATTATTTTCATTTGAAAAACGAATAGTTGACTATAGAAGATTGGGAAAAGTGAGAAACGAGTTTTGTCTATTGAGTCTGAGTTTCTCAACATGGTATTAAGCAATGATGCAGGTATCAAATTCTACTCTTTTTTTCAACTTGCCTGAGGCATTATTCTCAAGGAATTAAAAGTTTATTTGAAAGGAAGACTATTAAGGAATAGCCATGATATTTTTTAAACAATACTTTTTTTGTTTACCATTAAAAAATACACAAATGCTACAAAAGCCAAATTTTAGCAAGTTTAAGTGTTTACAATGTAGTTTGACAACTCATACAATTTGAGGTTAAATTTCAACAAAACCATCCCTTCTTTGTTCCTGTTTCACTAATTGCACCTGCGATCAGCCGATAGCTTGCTCAAGAGGTTAATTATTTGCACCTGCATTTTTGCACCTGTAATTTTGGTGACCCTTTGAAAGCAATATGCATGCCTCTATTCACATATCTAAATTGCTGAGCTAACCAAATCATAGATCTTATCTAAACTGTTCATTTTTTTTTTTTTGTTAGTGTTTTCGAGGTGAATTTGGAAATAAGCAGAAGAGTTTAAAATGTTTTAATTTTAAAAAGTTGAGTTCGTTGTATGGTAAAGAGAACAACTGATGATATTTTTCAAAGGAACAATCCTTACAAATAAACAGAAATAAAACTTAAAGATCGTTTTAAAGTGTTAGATATAATACACTTATTATATAAAAATAAATGCTATTTCAAGAAACAATAGGGTATCTCTTTAATCTTATAAATGATGTCTGTTTTTGTCTTGACGTGTCTCATGGAAGATTCAAAGGTTATGTTTAAAAGATGTTCTTTATACAGCCTGAAACGTCACCTCTGTAGGAGAGAAGAATAATTGGGACTCCTGGACCCCTAAGATTTTTATCTTTTGTTAACTGATGTGTAAGTTCAGTTCCCGGTAATTTGAAATGAAGTCAAACAGACAAACCACTTAACCTGAGATGAAAATTAATGGTTGGAAATAAATTAACTCCCTAAATATTTAATTACTTATAGACATAAAAGTCAGTGGCCAGGACCAAAGGTAATCTTTTGACACATTATTGCTCAGCAGGATATTTCTGATTGAAATCTTTGATATTTTTTCTTTTCTTTTTTTTTTTCTTCTTCTTCTTTTTTTTTTTTTTTTTTTGAGACGGAGTGTCTCTCTGTCACCTAGTCTGGAGTGCAGGGACACAATCTCTGCTCACTGCAACCTCCACCTCCCGGGTTCAAGCAATTCTCTGTTGTCAGCCTCCCGAGTAGCTGGGATTACAGACGCCCGCCACCACATCCAGCTAATTTTTTTGTATATTTAGCAGAGATGGGGTTTCGCCATGTTGGCCAGGCTGGTCTCGAACTCCCGACCTTGTGATCCACCTGCCTCGATCTCCCAAAGTGCTAGGACTACAGGCGTGAGCCCCCACACCTGGCCAAAATCTTTGATTTTTAGGAAATATTAATAAGAAAGTAAATTTTAAAAAAAATTGTAAGTTAAATGGCAACCCTAGTTTGTTCTGATAATATTTGAATCTGTGGTCTGTGTTCTGTCTCCAATATATATTTTTAAGTGTTCTTTCATGGATACTGAAATCCCACCAGCACAGAACTAAGAGAAATATTAGCTTGTTGAGACCTTGAGAACTTTAGAAGCAATAAAGCCACCAAAACCGACCAAATGTGTTGCCAATTGGAAGTCCACACAGATTTGCTTGTACATTTCCTGTGTCTATTATTCTCATTCATAATGTTGAATGTGCAAAGGGGAGAGGGAAGATGAATTTATTACAAGTGGTTCTGTCCTGTTTCTAGATTTGCCAGGTCTATGGCCCCTGACCAAGAATTGTGTTGCTGAATTACACTTAGGTAATATGCCATTGACCAAATTAAAGGAGCTCATAAGAAATTGCCGATGAAAGATGGGGCAATTATTTAGTGAAACCATGTTTCACTGGGTTAGACATTATTCTTTTTATCAGCACCCTCAGGGAATGTGCTTCTGGACTTTTACAGAGTAGTTATGTTTCCTTTGAGCCAGTAGTTCATTTTTGTATTACAGATATTATGAACATCTAGACTTGATCTATTTTATTCTTCCTGTTGGTTGACAAGAAGCTTAAAGCAGCATCACAATCAACCATCAAGGAGAGATTAGCATACTGACGTGCATTTTATGTATTCTTCATTTTATTCCCTGCTTACGTTTTCTCTTTGCTCTTCATTTTCCTTATTTATTTCTGGGATGCGGAACGATACAACAATTACCTCAAAAAATGAGATATGTACTGAAAACTGATCAAAGAAACATTGACTGTGATCTGTTAGTATTCTAACATTTTAGAAACAAATAAGAAACTAGTATGAAGAAAGATGACTGTTTTCTTGTGACTCTCCTGCTTTTCCATGGAGGGTAAAGTGTGTGTGTGTGTGTGTGTGTGTGTGTGTGTATGTAAACTTATGTGGCAGTCACAATGGTTACTAAAACACCACTTCCCTGCTAACCGGATCTCAATTTTCTTAAGCCATCAAGCAGAAGTTATTTTATCTTACAGAAAGTGGGCCTACAACTCTTCATTTAGGGAGTGGCCATCATCTATTTCTCCTGAAAGTGATAAATAAGAAATCTTCTAAGAGTTTTTGTGGAAAGATAATTTTACAAAGAGGAAATCTCCATGAGAAGTTCTCTTACTGCTGTAGCTTATAACCCTGTCTTAGAAGGAGGTCTTGTTATCTGGAGCTGTGGCAGCCTTCTTGTAAGCATGAGGCAGCAAAGCTAACCTAAAAGGCCAAAATAGGATTGGAGGATTGTGGAGTAGAAAGATGGAACCGTCCTGGGATCCTTATGCTGCTGCTGAATAGCTGAACCATTATGATGAATATTTCACCTCCAAACTAATTGTTGCATTTTTCATGGTACTTTTAATGGTAAAAGCCACAATTACATTTGCACCAACCTAATATTTTTTAATGTTACTTACAACTGAATGTGATCAATGATATAATCTTAAAACATAAGGGTTAGGAATGTTTGCAAGCCTAGCCATTTTTTCTCAGTGATTTATCAAAGAACAAAGGCTGAGCTCTTCTATAGTCACAATACTAAAGTTTACTATCTTTTCCTGTATAATAAGTAGTCTGACAGCTTCCTTTCTCTCCCTTTATTGATAGCTGTCAAAATAGCACTATCAGAAAAATCTTACCCGTGAGTATTTTTACTTTTCTATTTTTTATTTTTAATCTTCTGAATAAGATATAATTTTTAAAAGTTATTTTCAGTAGTTAATAATATATTGGCTACCTTTCCAAACTGATATTTTGGATGCAGATATCCCTTGTATTTTTGAGGCAGACTTACTCAAATTACATTTTTAAAAATACAATGAGGTACCATTTTGCCTTTAATACATACTATAATGTGTCAAAAGGAAAACCTGGCGCTTACTTCAGTAACTTTGGATTCCAATGGGACAATATGCACAGAAATAAGAAAAAAAAAAACCTATAGAGAATTTCAGAACCTCTCAGAAATCAAAAGGAAGGTACATTTATAAGTGCCAGTAATATATCAAATAGTGAAAGCTATTTGTAAAAAGAGTATTAAAAATACAGAACTATGAACAATAATATGACCTTAAACAATAAAACAGAAAGATATCAGAGAAGTAGCAGTGTGTAGATAATATTTAGAAAACATCTACAGTTTGCCTGATATGATGTCAAAAACCTTTCATATATGGTTTTCATATAGGGTTTTATGTAAGTCTTCCAATCAGCCTCCCAACTAGATTATATTCTCTCCATTTTACAAGTGAGAAAACTGACCACTGCGGAGATTTAGTTATTTATGGTTGCACAGCTAACAACTGAAGCCAGAATAGATTTGCATCTTAGTATAATTTTAAAGCCTATACTTCAACAACAATATGATAATGTCCTTTAGTAAATATATTAATAAAACAGCACATTTTCCTATATAGATCATGACCACATTTTATCTAACATACATTTATATATTCGTCTATGTCCAAAATTCTGTTCTTTGAAATGCTTCAGAGATTTTAGAAGTAAAATGTTACAATTTGGGTATTCATGTAATACAAAATGTTGTCATTATACATATTAGCCAAACTGTTTTCAGCAAGTAACCGTTTTCATTTCTATTCCTCAATTAATGTTAATCATGATTATGTTAAGTTGTATACAGTATACAAGAAATAACAAGGAGAACCAGTTGAGATTAAAACAGCTGAAACAAGACTCAGGGTAGATACAAATACCTGAATTGTAAATAATTTGAATCATATCATACACTGAATAAAGAGCAAACTTATTTAAATATCCAAGAACTAGCAGAATTTTCAATTGAAATGGTATAGTATAGTATTTATCTCTTGATATTTATGTTTTGATGTTATTTCTTCCCTTAATGTACCTTTGCATTATTCTGAAAGAATGTACCAATCTAAGAAAATGATATGATTTTTGTCTAACAGACATTCAAGTTGATTTCTACCAGCAATACTGTCTGTTTGTTCTGGGATGTAATGCAGGATAATGAACACCACACGTCTAACCTTCAGTGGCCAAAGAGGTGACTCTCTACCAGTGTTTGGTAGCAAAAGGCAAAAGCCAACTGAGAAAAATACTAGAGCCTGAGGGAAACATATGTCCCTATATACACTTATCAAAATGTCCTTCCATGTTTAGAGTCAATTGGAAGAAATTAATAAAATCTCTAGGCCAGGTGCGGTGGCTCAGGCCTGTAATCCCAGAACTTTGGGAGACTGAGGCGGGTGGATCATGAGGTCAGGAGATGGAGACCATCCCACCTAATACGGTGAAACCCCGTCTCTACTAAAAATACAAAAAATTAGCTGGGTGTGGTGGCGGCGCCTGTAGTCCCAGCTACTCGGGAGGCTGAGGCAGGAGAATGGCGTGAACCCGGGAGGGGGAGATTGCAGTGAGCCAAGATGGCACCACTGCACTCCAGCCTGGGCAACGGAGCTAGACTCCGTCTCAGAAAAAAACAAAACAAAACAAAAAACAAACATACAAACAAAAACTCTACATTCAAAAAATGTGACTGTATATTAAAGCCCATATTGTTCAATTTGTTCCCACATCATTTTCAACCCTTATGAACCCACCCGACAAGGATACAACATATATTCAGCCCAGGACTTCAGGCTGATTGTAACAGACTGTTCCCTTGCACAACAGCACAGGTTGGCAAAGCAAACAAAAAGACAACAGTTTGTCTTCCAAAATTTGGTATTTTGTACTTCATAGACATTTTGCACTGATTTTGATTTGCTTAATATATTGCTTTAAAATATTATTTATCTTACTGAATGTTTTGGCCCCTTAATCTTTGCACCTGAGGTAAGCACCCCACTTTCACCAACAAAATCCCAGTCCTAATCTCTATGATCTATTTTAATTTTATATTCTAACAGTCATAGTACAGTCAGACATGACCAAAGAACATTCTCTGTAGTAAAGACCCTTGAGGACACATTGTGGTATGTCTTTTGGAGAGGTACAGAAAAAATTTTAAAAAAAAAGGAGAAAGAAAAAGAAAGAAGTCATATCAAGCAATTTCCTAAACCAAGGGTTTTCTTAGAAAATGGAATAACAAGGTAAAGAAGTAAAAAGCGAAGAAGAATGAAGAAAGGTAGATCTTACTCTGAGACTTACTTGGAGCTTTCTTTCTGGTTTCCCTTAGGGCCAATATTCTGCATGGATGAGTAAAGAATTCCAGGTAGGTGGACAAATTCCAGTACAGAAGACCTTCTTGTATAAACTCTGTGATTAAACTGACTCACTATCTGATCTCTCCATGAACCTCTGGATATCACAACCTACCTAGCAATATATACGACCTAATTGAGTTTTAATGTTAAACCTTTGAAATGTGTACTAAATCTGAAAAATGATGTGAATTGGCCGGGCGCGGTAGCTCACGCCTGTAATCCCAGCACTTTGGGAGTCCGAGGCAGACGGATCATGAGGTCAGGAGATCGAGACCATCCTGCCTAACATGGTGAAACCCCGTCTCTACTAAAAATACAAAAAAAAATTATCTGGGCGAGGTGGCGGGGGCCTGTAGTCCCAGCTACTCTTGAGACTGAGGCAGGAGAATGGCGTGAACCTGGGAGGCGGAGGTTGCAGTGAGCCGAGATCGCGCCACTGCACTCCAGCCTGGGCAACAGAGCGAGACTCTGTCTCTAAATAAATAAATAAAAGAAAATGGAATAATATGAAGAGAGAGAAGATAATTGCCTTGCCTATCTTCATGAGCTTAGAAACAGCATACAGGCGGAGGTGAAAAGCCATTTCATGCTTCCTCTTTTGTAAGAAACTAAAATGTTTTCTAAAAGTAAAAGTAAACAAGATTTGACTACTAGAGAGTAAAGATTTAAGAATTGTATGAAAATGATCATATCCAAATATGTGTTTTCTTTTCCAAAGTGGTCATATTTATTTACTAATTCCAATGAAGTTCTGATAAATGTTTTGGAATTAATTCCTTTGACTCACTCTCAGAGCTAGATGAGGGTCATAGGAGGGAAGCAGGCTTCTTATGTTAGAGGCAGAACATATTTTGTCTGAAATACTTTTGCCAATTTAAATGCCTATCACTTACATGAAATTAATTTGGCCTATTGCTAGAAAACAAGTCTACTTGCTAAGGATGGCCATATGCCAAAATAAATTGAATTTCAATAATTTGGGCAAGCTTCAAAGGATATTGCAAAAGAAGAAATTAGAGAAGAACTGAATATATGATTTTGAAATAAATGAATAGGAGCCAATTTTTCAGGAAGTAGTTCACATTTGTCTAGAAATGCACTAACAAGTTTGACAAAAACTAAGTTGAATTATTTTATCTTCATACCTCATAAGTGATTTGCAGTTAATGTCCTCCAACAAGCTACAGATTAGTAATTATGCTGGTTTTCTATAGAAAGATTATAAAGTAAACAAATAAACAAAAATAAAAACATAAATATATATAGTCACATCTAGTTGATCATGATTCTCAAACATTTCTTGTCAGTAAGTTCAAATCAGTATGCAGGTAAAAGGCCTATCTTCCATCATTAGAATACATTGTGGTTTCATTAACTTGAGCACCTGGCAAAGTAGTTGGATTGTACCTGAGGTCACATTGTCAAAGATGCATATTCCTAAATACAATCGTGTGCACACATTCTGAGAAATGTGTTCTTAGGCAATTTTATCATTGTGCAAACATGATAACGTGTACTACATAAACCTTGATGGTATCACCTACTATATACCTAGGCTATATAATATAGTCTATTGCTCCTAAGCCTAAGCCTAGGAGCAATAGACTGTATTATATAGCCTAGGTGTATAGTAAGTTACTATGCTGAGCACTGTAGGCACTGTAACAGAACTGATGTATCTAAGCATTTCTATATGTAGAAAAGGTACAATAAATCATGATGGAAAAGATTAAAAAATAGTACCGCTGTACATGGCACTTACCATGAATGGGGCTTGCAGGACAGGAAGTTGCTCTGGGTGAGTCAGTAGGTGAGTGGTGCATGAGTGTGAAGGCTTAGGCCATTACTGTACACTACTGTGGACTTTATAAACACTGTACTCTTAGGCTACACCAAATTTATTTAAAAAGATTGTTCTTGGCCTAGTGCAGTGAGATTACACCTGTAATCTCAGCACTTTGGGAGGCTGAGGCAGGCAGATCAGTTGAGGTTGGGAGTTCAAGGCCGGCCTGGCCAACATGGTGAAACCCCATCTGTAATAAAAATACAAAAAATAAGCTGAGTGTGGTGGTGTGCATCTGTAGTCCCAGCTACTCGGGAGGCTGAGGCAGGAGAATCCTTTGAACCCTGGAGGTGGAAGCTGCCATGATCCAAAGTCACACCACTGTACTCCGGCCTAGGGGACAGAGCAAGGTACCATCTCAAAAAAAAAATATATATATATATATACATATATATATATGTGTGTGTGTGTGTGTGTCTGTGTGTGTGTGTATTTGTTCTTTATTCAACTTATTATAACTTTTTTACTTCCTAAACTTTTTATTTTAAAATTTTTAGGATCTTTTGTAATAGCGCAGCTTAAAAAAGAACAAAGCTGGAGACATCATACTACCTGACTTTATACTACAGGGCTACAGTAACCAAAACGGAATGGTAATAGTACAAGAACAGACACATAGACCAATGGAACAGAATGGAGAACTCAGAAATAAGACCACACACCTACAATGATCTGATCTTTGACAAACCTGACAAAAACAAGCAATGGGGAACACATTCCCTATTTAATAAATGGTGCTGGGAGAACTGGCTAGGCATATGTAGAAAATTGAAACTAGACCCCTTCGATCCACCATATACAAAAATCAAGATGGATCAAGGACTTAAATATAAAACCAAAAACTATGAAAACCCTAGAAGAAAATCTAGGCAATACCATTCAGAACATAGGCACAGGCAAAGATTTCATGATGAAGATGCCAAAAGCAATCGCAACAAAAGCAAACATGGACAAATGGAATCTAATTAAACTAAAGAGCTTTTGCACAACAAAATAAACTATCAACAAAGTAAACAGACAACCTACAGAATAGGAGAAGATTTTTGCAATCTATGTATTTGAAAAGGTCTAATATCTATAAGGAGCTTAATAAGATTTACAAAAGCAAAACAACCCTATTAAAATTGGGCAAAGGACATGAACAGACACTTCTCAAAAGAAGACATACATGTGGCCAATAAACATGAAAAAAAGTCAATATCACTGATCATTTCAGAAACGCAAATCAAAACCACAATGAAATACCATCTCGCCCCAGTCAGAATGGATATTATTAAAAAATAAGAAAACAACAGATTCTGGTGAAGTTGTAAAGAAAAAATAGTACTTTTACACTGTTGGTAAAGTGTAAATTAGTTCAACCTTTGTGAAAAACAGTGTGGCAATTCCTCAAAGATCTAGAGGCAGAAATACCATTTGACCCAGCAATCCCATTGCTGGGTATATATCCAAAGAAATATAAATCATTCTATTATAAAGACACAAGCATCTGTATATTCATTGCAGGACTCTTCACAGTAGCAAAGAGGTGGAATCAACCTAAATGCCCACCAATGATTGACTGGATAAAGAAAATGTAATACATATGCACCATAGAATACCATGCAGCCATAGAAAGGAACAAGATCATGTCCTTTGCAGGGATGTGGATGGAGCTGGAGGCCATTTTCCTTATCAAACTAACACAGGAACAGAAAACCAAATACCACATGTTCTCACTTATAAGTGGGAGCAAAATGGTGAGAATGTATGGACATATAGTTGGGGAGAAACACACAATGGAGTCTTTCACAGAGTGGAGAGTCAAAGGAAGGAGAGGATTAGAAAGAATAGCTAGTGGGCCGGGCGCGGTGGCTCAAGCCTGTAATCCCAGCACTTTGGGAGGCCGAGACGGGCGGATCACGAGGTCAGGAGATCGAGACCATCCTGGCTAACACGGTGAAATCCCATCTCTACTAAAAAAAAAAATACAAAAAATTAGCCGGGCGAGGTGGCCGGCGCCTGTAAGTCCCAGCAACTCGGGAGGCTGAGGCAGGAGAATGGCGTGAACCCGGGAGGCGGAGCTTGCAGTGAGCTGGGATCCGGCCACAGCACTCCAGCCTGGGCGGCAGAGCGAGACTCCGTCTCAAAAAAAGAAAAAGAAAAAGAAAAGAAAGAATAGCTAGTGGATGCTAGGCTTAATACCTGGCTGATGGGGTGATCTGTGCAGCAAACCACCATGGCACACATTTACCTATATAACAAACCTGCATATCCTGCACATGTTCCCCTGAACTTAAAATAAAAGTTGGAAATAGAAAAGAAAAGAAAAGAAAAGAAAAGAAAAGAAAAGAAAAGAAAAGAAAA
>NC_045436.1:154605560-154683943 GCF_002776525.5 Piliocolobus tephrosceles
AAGAAAAGAAAAGAAAAGAAAAGAAAAGAAAAGAAAAGAAAAGAAAAAGAAAGTGAAAGCCAGCGCTGGGAACAGAAACAAACAAAAAATAACACTTAGCTTAAAACACAAACACATTATGCAGTTGTACAAAAACAATTTTCCTTCTTCATATCCTTATTCTATAAGATTTTTCTATATTTAAATTTTTAAATTTATTTTTTACTTCGTAAATTTTTTACTAAAAATTAGGACCCAAAAACATCTAAGTTTTTGCTAAAACCTAGGCCCACACAGGGTCAGGATCCTAAGTATCACTATCTTCCACTTCCACATCTTGTCCCACTGAAAGGTCTTCATGGGCAGTAACACTCATGGAGTTGTCATCTCCTAAGATAACAACACTTACTTCTGCAATGCTTCCTGAAGGACCTGCCTGAGGCTGTTTTACAGTTAACTTATTTTTTTAATAAGTAAAAGGGGTACACTCTAAAAAAGTATAGTATAGTAAATACGTGAACCAATAATGTTGGATAGTTGTTTATTATCATTATCAAGTGTTATGTACTACCTATAATTGTATGAATGATACTTTTAAAAGACTGGCAGCATTGACTGGGCGTGGTGGCTCATGCCTGTAATCCCAGCATTTTGGGAGGCCAAGGCAGGCAGATCACCTGAGGTCAGGAGTTCAAGACCAGCCTGGCCAACATGGTGAAACCCCATCCCTGCAAAAATACAAAAATTAGCCAGGTATGATGGCTGCTGCCTGTAATCTCAGCTACTTGGGAGGCTGAGGCAGGAGAATTGCTTGAACCCAGGAGATGCAGGTTGCAGTGAGCCAAGATCGCACCATTGCACTCCAGCCTAGGTGACAGAGCGACAGAGCGACACTCCGTCTCAAAAAAAAAAAAAAAAAAAAAAAAGACTGGCAGCATAGTAGGTTTATTTATACCAGTATCACCACAAACATGTGTGTAATGTGTTCTTCAGCTCTTATAAAATTTTATGGGACCACTGTCGTATACGAAATGTAGTTATGTGATGTACGACTGTACTAGAAACCACTGAATATGGTGATCAGTTCACACTGTGGGACATATGTAGGAACTAAAGCCAAGTAATGGAAAAGTAACTCTATATTCTAGTTTCATGCTAGTTCTGGAACTTTTTATTGAGTGGAGTATTGAATAAAGTAAGCTGCACCAATTAAAACGTGTTTTTTGACCCTCCTGTGTATGCATGTGTGTGGGGAAGGAGTATTATTTCATAATTTAATTATTGTAAGTAAAAGGCAACTATAATGCAACTTCACTATAATTAATTGAAGAGTGATGTCTTATTTGATAATTATATGAGAATTTATTCCTTTGATATGAAGCAAAATGGTTATCTGTGTATGTGTGTGTTAACTAGGTGTTCTATGTGTGGTGCTAAAAGAAAAAAAATGGTTTAAGCTAGAATTTGTCATGTGTATTAGAAAATCTGAATTAAAACTGTTGGTCTACAGCTTTTTACTGGAGTGACAGTAATTCATTATAAATTGCTTCTTACTCATCAGGAAAATAAAAGTAAAACAGTAAGAATGAAGTGAAACTGTACACACATGTACACACAGAAAGAGAGAGAGAGGTTTAGCATCCCAAATCCCAAAATACGAAATCTGAAATGTTCTGAAATCTGAAGCTGTTTGAGCACTCACAGGAAACTCAGGGGAAATGCTCATTGGAGTATTTCAGATGTCAGGTTTTGGATTTGTGGTGCTTAAATAGTAAATATACAATGCAAATATTCCACAATCCAAAAAAATCCAAAATCAGAAATCTGCTGGTACCATTCATATCAATATTGGATCTGTGTGTGGGTGGTGGAGGGGGTGGGGGGGTGTGTGTGGTGGCGGAACTGTGTGGGGGGATGTGTGGGTGTGGGGTGTATATGTATGGGTGGATGAGTGTTTGGGTGTGTGTGGGGGTATGGTTGTGGGTGTGTGTATATTTTTAAAGTATTACAATAGCTACTTTTGTTTAAAATAAATACGAATTTAGTATACTAATTTGAATTTATAAATACATGTATTACACAATGTTTGAAAGTGATCTGTAAGTAATTCACAGTAGCATAATAAAGACACATACATATATCTAATTTTCACCTGAAAAACTTCATTGGATACATGGGATCCGCCTTCACTGTGGGTAGTATATAATCACAGGTTTACCAACTAACATCAAATCACAAAACGAAACCAGGAAATCTAGCCCATGCTTCATATTACCAACTTAATTCTTCCGTGGTGTTTTTATTCACTTTTTCTTCCATTCTTTCTTTCCACACATATATCTGTGTGTATAATATCTTTTGAAACTGAATCCATAACCGAAATCAATGACATATTAGTAAACAGTGATTCTTTAAGTGGTAAGCAGACCTGTGCCTTCTAAAAGTTCCACATCTGACTTTTTCAGCAATTGTGGCAACATCACTTATATGTAACAATAAAGAACATAACATAATTACTCAAGGTTCGGAATCATTGCCAGTGTATTAGTCAATCGGCACTACTTAACTGCTGTGGGAGAAAAGGAAGATATTAATGACGGGACGTTTCAGCTGCTTTTATTACATCTGTTGTGAAAAGGCCCTTTCTAACCTTCATTTCTTCATCTTCTAATGGCATAAGAGTCTTTACTTGCAACTCCAAATACCTAGAATGGCTTCTCTGTTCTGATCAAGCTCTGACCTCTTGAATTTGTCCCCAGTAATCAAATGGGTATCTAAGGCCTTGGCAGATGGTTCAAGCTGAACTACTTCAAGTTCCTTTCTTTGGAATTTAGAATTAAAAATAAGAGGTTCCAGTCTCAGCTGGGGTTAGTTTCTTGAGCTAGCGGCATGTTAAAGCACGTAATGAGCCACATGGCTCCATATGAACTGGATAGTAGGGAAAGCTGGTCTGCAGGGAGACAAGGAAGCAGATGCCCAGGAAGACACAAAGAAAAGAGAGGGGTGGGGATGGGGCATAACTGGGGAAGGGGAAAGGATAGAGAGAGATTTCCAAATTCTGTAAGGCTCCCAATTTCCTTTTGCAATACCTGCCTTTCCTTGAGTTCCAAAAAGCACATCTGTGTCCTTGGGACAAATTCTCTTTTGTGGCTTAATCTAGCACATGCTGATGTTTACTGTTTGCAACAAAAATGTTCTAATTTATGCAAACAGCTACCTTTGGATTGACAGTTCTCATCAAGTGAATGGATGTATCCAAAGCAGAGAAGACCTTAAGTAAATGGTTTGAAAACCTGTGACTGATCGTACAGTGGCTCTCATTGATATCCAAATATTTCTGGGATTAAAAGGCGCATTCCAGTCCAAAACAGCCCTGGGGAACAAAGCACATTCTCCAACCAACGCTGGGTTGCAAATATCAAGACCATGAAGTTTCTTGGGGCAGTAGATAAACTGGGTAATTTTTACAAGTCTAAAGATTATGAACCTGTTTATATACAGTTCCTGAACTTTTTTGGCTCTTCAGGGAATGTCTACTATAAAAAATCAAAACAATCTCTTGCTCCATAAACAGAGTTGAAAGAATGTATTTTATTAAATTCCAATCCTGGGTGAGCTAAGAAAAAAATTCACATCAAAATTAAAAGCTGAATAGGTTTCATAAGAGAAAATATATACAATAAAAATATTTGTAATTAGATAGTTTATCAATTAGAAAACTAAAAACAAAGCTGCATTCCTGACATACCCCATGAGCATTTAGTCTTTAATAATCAGAGAGATTGACAGAAGTGTTATGATATTTTCAAGAATGCTATTTTGAAAAAGGCAATGTTAAAATGATGTTTGGTTCCTAACCTAAGTAGCTAAATCTAGAGGGGAATATAAATTCTCTCTGGGAAATGCCACAGAGTTAAAAGTAGAATACTTCAAAAGTCCAGAGGAAAGACATGGAGTTTTTAATATAGAGGTTGATTAGAAATGTAAGAACTCATAAGTGTTTCTCAAAAGGACAAAGAATGGGGAAATTTACAAGGAAATCATTTCTAATCAGGTCAGAAGCCTAGTGAATTGAGTGCTGGCTCACCTGGAGGCTTCAGGTGTTCTAGCTCTTTGTTAGAAGAAAGTAACAAAGACAGCTCTTTGTTAGAAGAAGGCCGGCTGCCGTGGCTCATACCTGTAATCCCAGCACTTTGGGAGGCTGAGTGTGGGTGTATCACATGAGGTAAGGAGTTTGAGGCCAGCCTGGCCAACATGGTGAAACTCCACCTCTACTAAAAATACAAAAAATTATCCAGGCAAGGTGGAGTGTGGCTGTAGTCCCAGCTGCTCAGGCGGTTAAGGCATGAGAATCGTTTGAACCTGGGAGGCGGAGGTTGCAGGAGGTTGCAGTGAGTCGAGATTCTGTCACTGCTTTCCAGCCTGGGCAACAAAGTGAGACTGTCTCAAAAAAAAAAAAAAAAAAAAAATGAAGAAGAAGAAGAAGAAAGGAATCAGTTGCTCGGTCTTAATAGTGTAGTCATCTCAGAAGTGGTATAATAAGGAATGGAAGAGCAGTGAGACTTGGCCAAAGTGATCATGGAGGGAAAAAAAATGGAATTTCAAATGAGAGTGTAGGAGTAAGTGAAGCGAGGACCCAGTAAAAGAGCTACCAATGGACAAAGCTATAATAATTTAAGCAACGAAATGATCAAAATAATATTGAATTATAACCCAAAGTATGAAATAAATATCCATGAACCCATATTTATATAAATAAATAATTGAATAAATAAATACATAAATCAATAAGAAAGGAACCATCTCTCATGCAGATGAATCCCAAATAATTTACATACTCTACTCAAAATGGTAGGGCACAATCACTCTTTCCTTAATTGTAAACTGTGCTTGGGCCAGGCGCAGTGGCTCACACCTGTAATCCCAACACTTTGGGAGGCCAAGTTGGGCGGATCATGAGGTCATGAGTTCGAGACCAGCCTTGCCAACATGGTAAAACCCCGTCTCTACTAAAAATACAAAAATCAGCCGGGAGTGCTGGTGCACACCTGTAGTCCCAGCTACTCGGGAGGCCGAGGCAGAAGAATATCTTGAACCCGGGAGGTGGAGTTTGCATTGAGCCGAGATTGCACCACTGCACTCCAGCCTGGGCAGCAGTGTCAGACTCTATCTCAAAAAAAAAAAAAAAAAAAAAAAATCCGTGCTCAATACCTGCCTCCAAAAAGTGCAATATAGAAAGGAAGAAAAAGAGTAACTTTGCAACAGAGAAACCTGATAAACATTGCATTAGCCAGGTGAGTAGGGTCAACGTCCAAGGTGGAGCCTGCTGATGGTATGCATTCCTGAGAGAACAGGATGAAAATGGAACTTCCCCTCTGTGGTATTCCTTTGAAAACACATAACTCCAGTCTAATCATGAGAAAAACATCAGGCAAGTAACAATCGATGGGCATTCTACAAAAGACCTGACCAGATGACCTCACAGTTTCAGGATAATTAAAAACAAGGCATGTCCACGATATTTTCACTGCTAAAAGACCCTAAGAAGACACTGTGACTAAAGAAGCCTGGTATCCTGGAACAGAAAAACGACATTAGGCTAAACATTTAGAACATCTGAATAAAGTATGGATTTTAATTAATAGCAATTGTGAGGGTTAATTTTAGGTGTCCACATGGCTGGATTAAAGGATACTTCGATAGCTGGCAAAGATTTATTTTTGGGTGTGTTTCCAGAGAATATTGGTATGTGATTTGGTGGACTAGGTGAGGAAGATCTACCCTCAATGTGGACAGGCATCATCCAATCAACTGGGGGCCCAGGCAGAACAAAAAGGCAGAGGAAAGGTGTAATGGTTAACATTGAATGTCAACTTGATTGGATTAAAGGATGCAAAGTACTATTCTTGGGTGTGTCTGTGTTGCAGAGGAGATTAACATTTGAGCCAGTGGACTGCGAGAGGCAGACTCACCCTCAATCTGTGTGTGCACCATCTAATCAGCTGCCAGCATGGCTAGAATAAAGCAGGCAGGAGAATATGGGAGTGCAGACTTGCTGAGTCTTCCAGCCTTCACCTTTCTCCTGTGCTGGATGCTTCCTGCCCTGGAATATCAAACTCCAAATTCTTCAGCTTTTGGACGCTTGGACTTACACCAGTTGTTTGCCAGGGGCTCTCTGACCTTCGGCAACAGACTGAAGGCTGAACTCTCTACTTCCTTACTTTCGAGGTTTGGGGACTTTACCTGAACCAACACTGGCTTCCTTTCTCAACTTGCAGACATCCTATCGTGGGACTTCACCTTGTGATCATGTGAGTCAATTCTCCTTAATAAACTTCCTTTCACATATGCATCTATCCTATTAGTTCTGTCCTTCTAGAGGATTGACTAGTGCAAAAGGTGAATTCACTCTCTTTTCTCTCTCTTCTGGAACTGGGATGAACTTCTTCTCCTGCCCTTAGACATCAGAACCCCAGGTTCTAAATAAATAAATGTAGTAATGTATCTACATAGCTGATTTAGCAGTGTATCTATATTATTTAATTAATCATGACAAATACATCATACTAATTAATAAAAGATGGTAATAATGGGGGAAATGGGTATGGGATACAAAGGAACTCTCTGTACCATCTTCTCAATTTGTCTGTAAACCTAGAAATAGTCTAAAATAAAAAGTGTATTTAAGGTCGGGTGCGGTGACTCATGCCTGTAATCCCAGCACTTTGGGAGGCCGAGGTGGGCGGATCACCTGAGGTCAGAAGTTCTAGACCAACCTGACCAACATGGGGAAACCCAGTCTCTACTAAAAATACAAAAATTAGCCAGGCATGATGGTAGGCGCCTGTAATTCCAGCTATGTGGGAGGCTGAGACAGGAGAATCATTTGAACCCGAGAGGCGGCGGTTGCAGTGAGCTGAGATTGCTCACCACTGTACTCTAGCCTGAGCGACACAGAGAGACTCCATCTCAAAAACAAACAAGCAATCAAACAAACAAAAGTGTACTTAAAAAATTACAAAACAGTGAGAGATGACCTTCCTGAAAGCAAGAAGCCTGTTATATGTACCCTTCTATCCCTTTATAGCAACATCTAGCATAGTCTCCAGAATGTATTGGTATTTTGACAAACAGGTTGAACAAATGAATATGTGCAGAAAAATATATACCAATTATCAAGGCAACACAGGATTTGAAGTGTTCAATTATTCTGAGGAATTTCAGCAAAGGTTTTATAAAACACTCAGTAATTTATGATAGTAATTAGTATGTGTGAGGTCGACTCCAGAAAAAGCAGAGTACATACTAAAACCATATACATCTGTTGTTTCTTTTGTCTCTTTCTCATATTAAGATGGCATCATAGTACGTTAATATTTAATGCTCCCAACTTATCTCAAACTTGCCACCTGCTGCTACTATGGTCCAGATACAATGCCTTCAACTTGATTTTTAGTTGAATTTCCTTCTTTCTTCTTGAATTTCCTTCTTTCTTCAAGATTCCAGTCTAGTATATTATCTCTACCCCTACACTGCTTTTCTCTCTCCCACCATTACCTGATCAGTTCTCATTCAGTCTTTGTCTTAAACCATTTTGTGTTACTATAACAGAGTATCACAGACTGGGTAATTTAGAAAGAAAAGAAATTTATTTCTCATAGTTCCAGAGTATAGGAAATCCAATATCAAGATGCCAGCATCTGGCACGGGCCTTCTTGTTGCCTCATCCATCCCCTGGTAGAAGCATAAGAGAGCAAGATACCAAATTCACAGCTTCAAGTACTTTCATAGTTGTCATTAATCCATTCAAAAGGGTGGAGCCCTCATGACCTAAACACCTCCCATTAGGCCCCATCTCCGAAAATGGGTGCATTGGGGATTAAGTTTCCAACATATGCTTTTTTGGAGACAACTTCGAACCATAGCAGTCCTCTAATCTCACACTAACTGTCACTCCTTCAAGGAATTCTTTCTCCTTGGACCAGACTAGATGTTTTTGTTGTTGCTGTTGTTGTTTTAACTATTTGAAAGTACCTTGTATTTTTGTTTTTCTTCTTGAATCTCTTATCACTACTACAAGTACATAAACACTCACACACACAAACATTGGCACACACATTTTAATAACTGCTAACTCTACAAGTGCAAGAATTACACTTTTGTATTGTCTGCATCTAGCATGATATCTGGGACATGGTAAAACACTATATATACTTAATGAATTAATGAATAAGAAAATACACTAAATAGAAATAGAAAGCTTCAAATAATCATGAGAAATAACAAGCAAATGAATTATCAACTTTTCTATACTACAAAAGTATTATTTTCTTCCCATGAATGATGGTTTCCTTATTTCTTCATCTAGCTATTTAACACAGCTTCAGATCTTTATTCCTATTACCCAAGTTACTCCAAAATAAAGTGCTTTGCTATTGCCTCTTAGTATTGGCTCTTTCTCTGTAATATGCAATCAGTCCTTAAATTCCTTAATATAAGAGAGCCATTACAGGGCATGCATGATATTTCTTTATGCCAACTGGGAGTTCACATATACACAGTAATGAATAAAAAGATGTCTCTACTGATCTTGCAGACTACTTTAAATTTATTTCATTTTAAGGGACTCCAGAAAACACCAAAACTACGCTTTTCAGCTCCCCGTGGACATACTGCATGCATAACATGAAATATCTGGCTTGATTCAACATCTGAGTCTAAAAATATCTCCTTATGATATTTGTGACTGCTGCTGTATCTTAGAAAATTAGCTGAACCAGTAGAGATAAGGATGTTTTAGTATTTTACATGAGACATGTATATCCATATATACATATATATGGCAGAATAAAGGGAGAGGAGCAGACACAAATGGATGGTTTTATAACATGGAGCACGAAAGTGATATTTCTCATCATAAACATTCTGCTGTCTATCTACACAGCAGTAAGACCTAGTCACAGGATCCTATAGAAATGTAGCTAGTGCCTGGTAAATTGATACACCCTTGCAAAAAAAAAAAAAAAAAAAAGTCATCATCAATTATTTACGTTCGGCTAACTATATATTTCAGGTTTTTTTTTTTTTTTTTTTTTTCTCCCAGTAGAATAAAATCAGGCATTTCACTTTGCAGAAGATCATTAGTTCCTTGAGAAAATAAGATTTGGGGAACTAAATTTTCAGAGGCATCAGGGGAGGATATAAAATGGTTTAATTTGATATTATGTTGATTCTGTGTAGTAAAAGACCACTCTGATTGAATTCAGTCGCCTCTGTTACTAAGGAAGCCTTGTTCACTCTTGGGAATAATCCCATAAAACATTTTTAAAAGTTTTTAAAATCTGATAAGTTTGGTTTATTTGCAGCCCAAGGGTCTACCAAAAAAATTCAGCAACCTATGGTTTACCCTGAGCAAGCAGCTCAGGTAAGTGACCAGAGTACATTTTGGGAACTCTTCTCTTGTGTTATTAATAAATACACATTCAGCAGCTACAAGAAAAAATGAAAACAACTCAATTTAGGAATTTGAACTAAATACCTCTGTTTACATGCATAATATATTAGACTATTTAAGGAGGCAAAAATTAGGAAGAATGAAGATATGTAAATACAATATGCTTACAATTTCATCCTAGATGAATGTTTCTTAAATCCCTAACTCATGCCAATCTATGTAGTCCTGGATGAATTCTTACTCTTGGCAACATTTTCCAGAACGGGCACACAAAAATTTTCCCTCTGACTGTAGGTTGCATATTGATTTTTAAGAGTAGCCAGACATCTAACTTAATGACGGTAACAGGTCAATTAAATAAATATTCACAGAGGGTTTCTAGGCTGGGTGCCCTCTTAGGACAGGTGAAAAATATATAATCTCTTACCTGTTGGAAACAATCTAGTAAGGTAAATACATGCATTGAAACAATCACTAAGATGCAATGTGATAAGTATTTTTTTAATAGAGAGAGACGATTCTATCAGGATTTAGATGAAGAAACAAATAATTTTGCACCATCCAGAATGGTTTCACAGGGGAGATGTTCTTTGAACTAGACCCTGAGGAGATAAAGGATGTCTTCTAAAAATAGTGCCACAAAATACATGATGTTTGTTCCCAGACAGTATCCAGAGAGTATTAGGCTTCTCCAAATCACATCCCTCTCCATTTCTGATATACACGGAAACTTTAGCCATACATCAGAGAGAAGATACTTAAAGAGTCTGACTTTTTACTTTTTTCTTTTTTTTTTTTTTTTTTTGAGATGGAGTCTTGCTCTGTCACCCAGGCTGGAGTGCAGTGGCGCGATCTTGGCTCACTGCAACCTCCGTCTCCTGGTTCAAGCAATTCCCTGCCTCAGCCTCCAGAGTAGCTCTGGGATTACAGGTGCCCACCACCACGTCCAGCTATTTTTCTTTCTTTCTTTTTATTTTTTTTCTTTTTTAGCAGAGATGGGGTTTCACCCTATTGTCCAGGCTGGTCTTTAACCTCTGACCTTGTGATCCACCCACCTCGGCCTCCCAAAGTGCTGGGATTACAGGTGTAAGCCACCACGCCCAGCCAAGAGTCTGACATTTGTTATAATTTACTTAGGTTTCAGCTAGTTTTTATGGTCACTTTTGCTTCTTATCAGAAATTACACAGTTATTTGAAAGTTATTTCAACAATAAGATCATACAAAAGACACAGTTACACAAAGACAATGTGAAAAATATTCCCTCATGAAAACACATTTGATTTTTAGGACCCATTCAATAAAATTTCTGAAAGAATGAATAAAAATATAGATGGTTTGGAGCATCACACAGTGGGGTCTCTCAGGGAGTGGGGGACTAGGGGAAGGATAGCATTTGGAGAAATACCTAATGTAGATGGTGGGTTAATGGGTGCAGCAAACCCCTATGACCTGTGTATACTTATGTAACAAACCTGCACGTTCTGCACATGTACCCCAGAACTTAAAGTATAATAAATAGATAGATGGATGGATAGATAGATAGATAGATAACAGGTAGATAGATAGTTTGATTAGATCTGCAAGGTGGTAGAATACACTACCACAACATATGCTATTTTGACGTAAGGATTATTTTGAGCAGTATGCACTTTAAAAAATCACAAGTTTCGAGAAGAGAGCTCTTGACCCTCCTCTTTTTCTTCCTGAAAGCAGGTGATAAATACTCCGTATAAAAGATGACTTCTCCATACCAGAAGGAATGTAATATTTTTATCATCAAGAAAGTAAAGTTAAAAAAAAAAAAAAGAAAGAAAGTAAAGTTAAAACTGAGAGAATTCTATACTAACAATCTGTTAAAGTAATTCTTACTTTTCTTTAGCCTCTCTACATAGACTAGACACTATTTCACAATTGCCTCTCTTTGTTGAAACTAGTATAAAAGCATTTAGATTTTGGGACTTATTTGAGTCTTCATTTCCTTCTGGAGACTCTCATGTCATGTAAAACTTACATTAAATAATTTTACATGCTTTACTCCTGTTAATCAGTTTAAGTCAATTTACTTCTCAGGTCAAGTTGAAAACCCTAAGATGGTAGGCATGAAATTTTGTCTTCCCTAGAGGTTCCTACAAAAACCTATATCTAAAATTGCTTGCATTAACCAATAAATCTTGAAATTAAACTTTTTAAAATTTATGATAAAAAATCATTAAAGATGTGCTGTACTCCATACATAATAAAGGAATTTAGTAGACAGTCTCAGATGACTCAAGTTGATTCCCATTGACTAGTATTAAAATAGTAAAATGGGGCTTTTGTAAACTAAGTATGAGTAAGATACAATAGTAAAGCCAGTCTAGGTTAAAGGCTGAGCTAATAGAAATAAGAAAAAAACAGAAAAAAGACAAAGGGAATAATGGTTGAAGAGCAAAAATGATAGAATGATAATAACTAACCCTTAATAAGTACTCACTTGATAGCAAATCCCCCTTTAAATTCTTCACAACTCTCAAAAACACACACAAAGTGGAAACCAATATCCATTTCATGGATAAGTAAAATAAGTTTTTAACAAGTTAAGTAACGTGTCTCGGGCCCCACAGCTAATGAGTGGAAGAGCTGAGCTTCATAGTGATGCTTCCTTAGCACCCATCACCACTCCCATTTAGAAGGCCATGGCCGTAATTTCAGTCAGAGTTTAACTTCTATTTAAGAAAACTAAGCATTATGAGCAATAACACAATACATTTTAGTTGGTTGATTGCAATTAAAATATGTAGAAAACCCAGAGATTTTGATATGCTAAAGATGTTTTGAAAAGCGCAAGATCTATTTTCCAATTTGATGGTTAAAGATCTTTTCTCTTACTTGTATGCCCTCGTTTAATATTAGATTGGTACAAAAGTCATTGCGGTTTTTGCCATTGAAAGTAATAAGAAAAAACCGCAATAATTTTTGTACCTATTAGGTTGGTGCAAAAATATTTGCAATTTTCTCCATTTAAAGTAATCCAGTGGTAGAGCAGGATACTGTTGCTCATTTCATCTCATATAAACACAGGCACACACACACACACACTTATATTCTTTACATTGAATTAACGCAAATGAACAAACTAAGCTCTAATTCAGAGCACCAGCAGTAATGTAGATGTAGAAGTTTTTTTCCTTGGTCATGTTGGAGAACTGCAGCACACTTAACAAGTTGTGGTTTAACTTTATTACTTTCATACACTTCATTAGCGTAGATAAATTTAAGAGGAAATAATCTGTGCATATATTATATCAAAAAGATTCCAATCTCTTGAGCTGAAAATCTATTCATAAGATTTTACTACCCCTATATTTAATAAAGAAGGAATGAATTTTTTTTATTTTCTGAGGGGAAAATTTTTAAATGATGTATTTAGATATCTAATTAAAATGCTTATGTACCTTGCCTAATTAAAAATAGACACTTATTCAAAATAACAGGATATCTAATTCATCTATGTATAAATAACTCAGCTAAAATGCCTGGAAACAAGGATAAGCATCGTGACTGAACTCTGTTCGTTCATTAACCTTCAAATCCCTCCACCCACTGCATATTCACAAGAAAACCTTGTGTAAAACAAGTCCTGTTCTCATTAACTTTTAGAAAAATCTCCAATGGTGGCACAGCATAAAGCGAAAACATCTAAAGCTAAGAATTTTGAATTTTTTTTTTTTTTTTTTTTTTTGCCCCTAGTGTTGTGACCACAACCCATAATAAATTAGTCATGCTAGGATCACAAGATGACTTTTTCTCAACAGGCTTGAAGGGGTTCATGAATACAAAATGGACCCAAAGAGCCCGCTTAGTCTCTAGTTGCTGACATGTCTTCAACCATAGAAAAGAGCCTCTATCTTAGAAGACAAAAACTATTTGTGTAAAAACCCCAAACAAACCTTGGATGAGGATCTGGGACATGCGGTAACATTTTTAAATAGTTGAATGAATGAGATAGGAAAGAGAATGTTGACTGGAATATGGAATAACTCAAACTTGGTTTTGAGACTCTCAACCAGAATTTTCTTAGAGCCTAGATCCAAATTTAATTAAGTGGAATCTGTTTTATTCATTGTCTTAGAAGCTTTAAATATGATTCATATTTATCTCCATTTTATAATAGTAGAAGTTAAATTTTCACAATCAAAAAGAGAGAAAACGTTGTGTTTAACTAAAATATTTTTGTACATTGTCCCTATGGAAATTTTAGATGCATACAGATGCTTGTGACAAAGTGCTTTTTTATAAAATATAACAGGGAAAGTTTAGAATGAAGAAGCAATTTTGTGAATAAATCCTTTCTAAAACAGACTGAAATTTCTGAACATATTCACAATAAAAATTTGAGGGCCATTAATTTACAGGATAATTACATTATAGAACCAACGGTTAAGAACACATTTTCAATTATGCTTTCTGTAAATTAGTGAAAAGGCTATCTTCCTTCCTGCCTTCTCTTCTTTCTTTCAAGTTTCGCATCTTACTGGGCTTCAACTACGTGTCATAAACTGGGTTAGTTTATTGTGATATAATATTGAATAATGTAGACAGGTTGTCCTAAGTCCTCTTGGACTTAGAATCTGGATGGAAAGCCTGTCTATTTGTTGATCCTATAATATGAAAGCCATCAGAATTCATACTTGTGATTACAAAAATAAAAATTATACCTTCCTGTTTGGACGAAGGAGGCAAGACGGTGCACTTCCGGGTTCTTCTTCACCACCAACTCTTCCCGGGCGCCCGAAAATGCAGCCAGCGCCGGGAAGGTGCAGATCAACTGGGCATGCGCCAGGTGACGTCAATCCGAAGAGACCAAGATTTACCTGGTCGCACCTGTGGAACGCCCCCCCCCCCCCCCCCACACGCCCGTGCCCCGCCTATTGCCCTCCGACTCCTAGAAAAGCCGCTGTCGGCCAGGGTCCCACCGGCCATCTCACAGCCCCACTCCTGTCCGGATGTGGGGATGTCCGGTCTGTGGGAACTCCATCCAAGAGCTTCACGGGAGGGACTCTGCCGGCCTTCTTTGCCGGAGGCTGACAGACTTCTCCCCCACACCTTAGGTTACCAAAATAAACTTGCAGTTTTGCTCCTACACTTGCCTACCCGCTGGTTCTTTCGTGCCCGCTTGGCTGGTCTTACAAAAACAAATCACTTCCCTCTTCAGCCTACCCGCTGGTTCTTTCGTGCCCGCTTGGCTGGTCTTACAAAAACAAATCACTTCCCTCTTCAAATTAATGTGTATTCAGTTAGTAAATTAATATTATCCACAATCAAGTTCACCTTCAATTTGACCCTATGACACACATTTCTAGGACTTGAATACTCATATTGACCGACTTGAATTTATTTTTTGGCAACCCTGATATCTTGAATTTTTATCAATCACAGCTTTAAAATTTACACTATATCAATTATAAACAAATATACACAGAAGCTTTTGCAACCCCATCATCACCAAGCTGTACCAGAGTGCAGGAGGCATGCCGGGAGGAATGCCTGGGGGATTCCCTGGTGGTGGAGCTCCTCCCTCTGGTGGTGCTTCCTCAGGACCCACTATTGAAGAGGTTGATTAAGCCAACCCAAGTATAGGTGTAGCATTGTTCCACACATTTAAAACATTTGAAGGACCTAAATTTGTAGCAAATTCTGTGGCAGTTTCAAAAAGTTAAGCTGCTATAGTAAGTTACTGGGCATTCCCAATACTTGAATATGGAACATGCACAGGGGAAGGAAATAACATTGCACGTTATAAACACTGTATTGTAAGTGGAAAATGCAATGTCTTAAATAAAACTATTTAAAATTGGCACCATAAAGAAAAAAAAAGAAGAAGAAGCTATAATTCACAGAAACCCAGTAGTATTAAATAGGCCACAAAACTGTGCTCACAGAATCTCTAGAATTATTTAAGACTCCTTGCAAAGATGCAGTTCCACAAAGCTCTGTACCCTGTTCACCTGGGACCACTCCTGAAGTTAGCTTCTCCTCAGCCTCTGAAGTGGCAGTAGATTATGCAAGATAATGAAATGTGTTTGTTTTACGGAAAATACTTTTTGAAAGATACATTCATTCAGAGACTTAGAAAGCCTATCTTTCGCTTCTGAGAGGTTGTGTGTAAAGATTCCCCTACCCTTATACGTCTGAAGAGCTGGAGCAAATGAGACTTCACTTTTATTAATAAATGAAGGGTCAGTCATAGTGGCGAGGGGCACAGACTCTGGAGGCCAAAATCTTGGGTTTGAATTTGTAATCCACTGTTGGTGACCTTGAGCAATTTGCTGAATTTTTTTGTGTCTCAGTTTATTCACTTGAAAAGTAAGATGATATGATTCATTCTCATAAGATTGTTTTGAAGGTTAAATAAGTTAATAATCATAAAACTCTTGGAATCATTTCATACATACATATACATATACATACAAATCTTATACATATGTATACATTTGTGTTTATATATATACACTAAATTAATTTATTTTAATTTGAAAATTAGCTGAAATTGAATTGCACAGAGTGAACCGAGAGTAACCAAATAATCACGTTTAAACTTTACCTTTCTTTTACCGTAGACATACATAAATGTTGAATGAATTAAAACATGAAGAGAAGAAAAAAGGATCTGAAGAAGAAAGTCTAGTGTTAAAATTAAATATCCAGAACAACAGAGAAGGCATATGGGAATTACAGTAGAAATGTCATTTAAAATTTTCTCTTGTAGATCGTTTATTATGCTGGCTGTAAAAGACAGTACTGACTGTACATCATTCCTTGAAAGAGTATCCTGAAAGTCATGATTGCTTCTGTTGCATTAGTAGAGTTCTGTTTTTGCCAAATGCAAATCAGAGACCTTATTCTCTTAGTAGCCTACTTAAGTATAGATGGAAGAAGTTTTGACATATATGATACCCTTACTGACTACTTTTACAACACAGGAGTGGCTAAGCAAAATTCACACAAAATTTCAAGAAGGAGCTCAACAATCATTTTTTTTTTTCCTTTGGCAAAATAAAACAGCCACCTCTTCTCTCCCAGTTTAGAGATGTAAGTGAAATTGCTTCTTTATATAAATTCAATAAAATATGTAAGATAAGTAATGATTCTAAAGAAGTTTAAAACAAATATAATTTTGGCATATATTAATTTATATTATTCTCAAAGGAACACTATGGGTATTATTTCTTAAGTATTACAGATTCTGAAACATATATTCAAAGCTATGTTGAAGGATATTATAAATAGTGAAATAGACTCAAAAATGTATTATGATCTATTTTTTTGACTCTTGGCATTACTATAAATCATAGTACCTTTTTGTGAGCAGTGAATAAAAACACCTATTAATCTGCAACTAGTCACTCAACATTAGTGCATTAATGAACACTGAAATTGTTGAAATACTGAATGATTTAGCAGAAAGTGTGTTCAATTACTTCCAAGAATTATTCTATGACTACATGTAGCATCACTCTAGAAATCCTTTAATGCTGCAACATAGTTTCTCTTAAGATGGAGACCTCAAAAACAAAGACAAGATATTATGGTAAGGAATTTATCAATCAGTATCTTGGGTGCCAATATTTCGTCATTAGTATTTGCATAATAAGAGATATGGGAAAGATACTGAGAAACCTTTAATTTTCTGTATCTACCTCTATCTTCATCTTTGTCTCTCCCTCCCCGCCCCCACTCTCTCTCTCTATATATATATATGTAATGTGTGTGTGTGTGTGTGTGTATATCAAGTTCTATAAGATGGGATATAAATGCAAGAAGCAAATATTTCACTAAGGAAGGTGAAAGATCAAATTATTCTGCTGTGGTCAATACTTTTGATTTTTGTCATTGTTTTTGTTGTATTTTTTGTTTTGTTGTTTTTATTTAATACTTTTGATTTAAAAGGTGTGGATTCAAGAAATCAAATAGGCTAATGTCTGTTTTTCATCCATAAATTAAGTCATTCTGCTGTGAGGAGGAGTGGAATATGAGGCAAGAAACTAAGAGTGTTTTGTAAAACTCTCTCATACAGGAAAGGATAAATGAAAAAAATGATATTCCTCTCCTCAATCAGAGTTTTGAGGAATAGAGAGATGATTTTTGAGTTGAAACAATCAAAGTAGGTACTAGGGAATCTAAGGTTGATGTAAGCCTTGTACCACCGTGGGCAGGATTTGAGCAGGTTTTCAGGAAGCACATGTTTTGTGATGAGGGAATAATGTGAAAAAATGGCTTAGTGATTTAAATACAAAGGGCAAGTTCAGACACAATAAACATGAGTAACTAGAGCAGAGTAGCCATGGGGAAAAATTGGGCCAGATACAACTGGAGAGGTCAGATGATACAACAATATGAAAAGAATGCTGGGAATATGCATTTGTTTTCTGCATTTTCTTGCTTTCGATTCTTCAGTCAATACCATTAAGCAGGTATTGCAGGTTTAGGATTAAAATGCTCACTAAAAGGCAGATGCTAGGTAAACTCTTTTAGGGCTCCTTGGAAACAGCTCTGGGGCTCAAGGCTGCTGAGATAAGGAATAATGTTTAGAGCTTCACAATTAGAATCAATCAGCTCAAACCATTTTCTGCCTCTGGGTTCTCCTCCAAATTGGACAGAGGATCAAATTGGCCCAGCTTGAATTCCCTGCCCAATATGTGGCCAGGGGAAAATAGAGATGCTTAACCACAGACAGCTGGCAAAGGAAAACTGAGGTGATTTTGCCAAAAGATGGCAGAAGAAAGGCTTGGTTGATGAAATGAGCAGATGTCTACCATTAGTGATGTATCGAAACAGTAGGGAAGCGAGATTTAATCATATACAGTGTGGATGTGAAAAATGGGGCTAAGAAGCAGGGCACTTACAAAATTGCTGTATTATAGGATGGTAGGCACCCTGCCCCTCTTCTCAAATGTGCTCTAGGAATTCTGAATACTTGCAGGCACTACCTCTGACATTTCTATTTTCATATCTTTAACCTTTAGCATTACTGTTCCCTGTGCTTCAGATACTTATCTTCCCCTTATTGGTTTTCTTACCTCCTCTTAATCTTTGCATGCTGACTTTTAAAGAACCTTCTTTATCATCTTCCCCAGCTGCTTCAGACAGACCAGTCACTATGATTTTATTTATAACTATATCTATCTATGTCACTTTTACTAGATATAATGCCTGTCATCTCTTTCTATGACCCAAAGCAGCAGATTTAAGAATTTCCTGTGGTTGTATCATCATACTTTGTTTCACCTTATCCTGGACTCAACTAATGGCAGCAGGATGACCTGAAAGCAGCCAGTAGGATGACCAGCAGTCTATGCACTCAATCATTCTGTCTACTGTCAGATCGTAACAAGCCTGTCCAATGAAACACAGGCTGGAGAAGGTTAATTGAATTAAATTCAGATTTAAATAGCTACATATGGCTAGTGGCTACCCTGTTGGATGAAGCATGTCTAAAAAGAACAACTAAGGCCACAATAGGAATTATGGAAGTAGAGGCAAAGATGAGCCAAGTGACAGCTGTGGCCAAGAAGACATCAAGGAATGCAAGGCGTAAAGGGATTATTAAGGACTAAATGTCTGTGCCTCCCTCCAAATTCATATGTTAAAATCCTAATCCCCAATGTGAAGGTATTAAGGATTGGGAGGTAATTAGGTCATGAAAGTAGAGCCATCATAAATGGTATTAATGCGCTTACAAAAGAAACCCCAGAGAGTTCTCTCATCTTCCTGAAGTTATCTGAGTATACAATAAAACATAAGAAATGCAACCTAGAAGAAAGCTCTCACCAGAACCTGACCATGCTGGCACCCTGGTCTCAGACTTCCAACTTTTAGAACTGTAAGGAATACATTTCTGTTGTCTATAAGCTTCTCAGTCTATGACACTTTGTGATAGCAGCCTGAACAGACTAAGATAGTTTATTAGTCAGGTTCTCTAGAGGGACAGAACTAATAGACTACATATGTGTGTGTGTGTGTGTGTGTGTGTGTGTGTGTGTGTGTGTGTGTGTATGAGTTTATTAAATAATATTAACTCACATGATCATAAGGGTCCCACAATAGGCCATCTGCAAGCTAAGGAGCAAGGAAGCCAGTTTGAGTCCCAAAGCTGAAGAATTTAGTGTCTGGTGTTTGAGAGCAGGAAGCATTCAGTGTGGGAGAAAGATATAGGCTAGGAGGCTAAGACAGTCTAGCCTTTTCACGTTTTTTTTCTGCCTGCTTTATTTTCTGGCCATGCTGACAGCTGATTAGATGGTGCCCATCCAGATTCAAATGTTAATTTCCTTTGGCAATGTGGTCACAGACACAGCCAGGATCAATACTTTGCATCCTTCAATCCAATCAAGTTGACACTCAGTATTAACCATTACAGCTACAAATGAATAGAAGTGTTAAACCCGGATGGTATAATGAATAACCATTCAGTTCCCTGAGGGAAGGCTTTTCAGCTGCTGAGATGGACCCTGAACTTTCGTACTTCTCACAACTATGGAGACAACCTTAGAATGCCTCAATTCTTTGAGACAGCACCAAATAATGCAATTCTTTAATCATAAAATATTCAGATTTTTTTCCAGGAAGGGAGACAGAGAGCAACCATTTGGGGGTTCATCTTCTTACCACTATCCCTGTTACATTTAATTTCCTACACCCTCATCCTTCATTCCCCAAACTCCTCCTTCATGGTCATTCCTTCTCTATCATTTCCTGATCAAAAAGCACTTTCAGTTCTTCACGTCTTCTTGTTCTCTCAGATCCTCTAGCCTACATATGCTGCTATCTTTGCCTGAAAATCTCTTCATCCTTCTCCCAACTGTGCATTATTATTCCTAATTGTGGATGCTTCTTTCTCTCAGTGGCTATTCTTGCTGCAGAAATTCAAGATAGATGTCCCACACATTAGTCCAAAGAACCTTTATTTTCTTTGAACATACCATGTACCAAGTGTTGTGTGGTTCTTGGTAATTTTGATTATTTTTCCTCTGGATTACCTCCCACCTAGATTATAACTCTATAAGAGAAGGAGCAAGCCATATCTTGCTCACCACTGTACCCAAACATCCAACATTGTATATATCTCATTTATTTTTGTTAAGCTAATAAATTACATCCACATTTCATGGAAGAAATGCACAAAGTCAAAAAAAATTCAGGAAAAAATATAAGCAACTTTTCTGCAAGGTTATGATACATTTTTAGAAAGTGTTTCTTTAATTACATTATTCTTATGTATTTGATAATGAGGATAAACACCTTTAAAAGCTAGAATGACAAGTGACTATTTTCCTAGATGATTTTTCCAATTGGTCATCAGAGAAGACTGAGAGATGGTATCACACCTGGAGAAGACTGAGAGATTATATCACATCCTTGAGAAGATGTTGCTTATTGCAGTATGCTTTCTGATTTGAATCTTAGCCTAGAAATTTCTCTCTGCCTCACACAGTTATAAGCAGGACTTCATATTGGTTAAAACAGAATCAAATTACAGCTAAAAACACATTTTGAGTGAATAGGAACATCTAGACTTTCCTAGATAGACGTTGACCATGGTATGAGTGAAATATATCTGTTCTACCTAATTCCTCCATGCTGGAGATTGTAAATCTGTGTGAGAAGAGTGATACCTCCAGGAATTCTTTCCCATCATGGTGTGGGTGAATAAGTATGGCAGAGAGCAAGTCCTTTTATTTTTTTTATTTTTATTTATTTTTTGTGATGAGTCCAGTGAGAACAAGCAATGCAAATGCTGTTTTCAAATTAACTTCTGGTAATTCAGCTTTGATTCACTATCCTGAATAATCAGGATTTTATATTTGCAACTCAGGTTGAAATTAACCCTGAAGATATTCTTCTGTATACATTTCTTCTTGCCCTTCTTGAAGAGTTATAGTATAAATTGGTACCCTCATCTCAGTTGAAACACCAAAGCAATGTATGATTCTTTGTCAGTGTTGGGCTTGATTACAATAGAACGAAGATTATTTTTCCACCTGTGACACTGTCATTATAATCATCTGACTTATATTTATAATCAAGTGGGAGTGATTTTCTGATGACTTAGAGCCTTTAAACCTGAGGATAACAAAATGCTGGCTGAGAAGCACATACAAATCCCAAGCAGAGAGAAAAAACAAACCACCTGTTACACTATTTGTTTTCATCTAATAAAATATAGAGAAAAATAGAAATAATGAGTTTGGAGTGTTCTGGGCAATTTAAGGAAAGAAGTCAACAGGCAGTATACTAAACATCTCTCTCTGAGCCCCAGTAATTGACATAGCAGGGGCATACAAAAAAAGATGGTTTGAGTATTACAAAAAAAGATGGTTCACTGGAGACTGACTTTCTCTAGATAAGAGCTAGATTGCTCATCCATTTCATCCTCTCTTTGCCAATAACATCTGTAGCCTTGAAGCAAATTTTCCAATATGGTAGCATTGTTCTCAATTTCCATTTTTCATTTCTTAATCATCTATGGACAGACAGTATCTCAGTACCTGTCCCATTCAACTGAGAATTTATCCTTTTTTCCTTCAACTGTATTTCCAGATTATTTTAGGCAATGAGAACATTGTTTCTTAGACTAGACATAGACTTACATAGTAGTTTTTTCTATAGCTTCACTTTTGGAGGTTCAACAAAATCAACTCACCCCATCTACAACAAAGCTGAAATCTATAATAATTCCCAGATGGAGGCTTTAGAGATAGTTATACTGGTGAATCCAATAGAAATATCCAGTGAATGTGCTGAAGCACCTATTCATAGTTTCTATGTTGATCACCTACATAATAGGTTTATTGTAGTAGTTGATTGTTTTTTGTATGATTGTGTGCTGTATAATACTTCCCTCAAAACATAAGCTTCACATTTATGTATTTGTTTATTTATTTATTTTTTGAGACAGAGTCTCGCTCTGTCGCCCAGGCTGGAGTGCAGTGGCCGGATCTCAGCTCACTGCAAGCTCCGCCTCCTGGGTTCACGCCATTCTCCTGCCTCAGCCTCCCGGGTAGCTGGGACTACAGGCGCCCGCCACCTCGCCCGGCTAGTTTTTTGTATTTTTCAGTAGAGACGGGGTTTCACCGGGTTAGCCAGGATGGTCTCGATCTCCTGACCTCGTGATCCGCCCGTCTCGGCCTCCCAAAGTGCTGGGATTACAGGCTTGAGCCACCGCGCCCGGCGAAGCTTCACATTTAATTTACCAAGTTAAAAATGTTACATTTAGCCTTCATATGAATATTATTTCCTTTGCATTAGTTTAAAAACAATCTCTGAAGTTATTTAGCATGTCATTCACTTTGCTGGGATAGAAAATAGCTAATGTGAAATGTCATAAGAAAATGATAATTTAAATTTAACATTTTCGAAATGCAATTTTCTTTGGGGGCATGATCAGGTATAGAATGTCCAGTGCTTTAACATGAAGTGGTGTCTTTTACTATTTTTAAGTTTATTCACTGAACTACCCATAATTTTAAAATATTATCAAAATGTCCACTTTTTATATTGTTAATGTAAACTATATTCATTGTGTACAATTTGGAAAACACAAATAATAATTATAAGTAAGCTCCAAGAATGCTGTTATGTTCATCACAGTATTTCTTCTTTTTATTTTGTGCATATCATGCTCTAAATATGAAACTTCATACTTTTTTTTATTTAACACAATATAATAAGAACTTATCCATGACATTTAAATACAAGTATGTTAAAGTTTTTGATCCAATAGAAAATAGCAAATCTCCCACCTCTAATCCCAAGTGAGCACTTCTAGAACAAGAAACTCTTTTTTATTTTTTTACCCTTTTAAGTGGAGGATGATTACTGCATTAGGATATGAGCTCTTTTCCAGTAGCCTGAGGATTTTGTGCACATTGACCTGCTTCTCTAGATCACCCCTGTGACCTAGGGCTGAGATTTTTTACATAACTAGTCAGTGGGAAGCTGGTCAATGAGAAGGAAAGACTCTGATAACTAGGGTGACCCCATAATTTAACTTTTAAGCATGAATAATAATGGACGTGTTGGAAAAGCCATAAACCAGTACTGTTCTAGGCAAATGGGAACATATTTAAGGAAGGCATAAAAGGAGAAATTTTAGTAATAAATCCTAAAATTCATATTAGTTGAAATCATTTTGGGTATACCAGGGTCAGTAAACTAAAATCTATTGGCCAAATCCAGCCCCACTGACTATTTTGTATGTCTTCTCAATGAAGAATGGTATTTATGCATCTAAGTGATCGAAGAAAAAAATCTTCAGATGTTATTCTTTTGTGTCATATAAGTACCTACACAATATGCTTCATTTTGCATCTTGAATTACAAAGCCTAAAATATTTATAATCTGGCCCTTTATAGAAAAAGTTTGTCACTCTCTGTACATGCTAATATATTCTACTCCAGTAACTCACATTGTTTACTACTTTGCTACTTATCCATTTCTCTGATTTGGTGGTTCTCACAACTGTGTAAAATATGGACTCTAGTGAAGAAAAAAAAAAATATTTTCAAACTCCAGAGAATACAGTTTTTCACACAATACTGAGTAAACATTGACTTACAAAGCAAACTTTCATTCTATGAAATTCAGTTTCAGCTGGGCACGGTGGCCCATGCCTGTAATCCCAGCACTTTGCGAGGTCAAGGTGGGTGGATCACGAGGTCAGGAGATTCAGATCATCCTGGCCAACATGGTGAAACCCCATCTCTACTAAAAATACAAAAATTAGCTGGGCATGGTGGTGCGCACTTGCAGTCCTGGCTACTCGAGAGGCTGAGGCAGGAGAATCGCTTGAACCTGGGAGATGGAGGTTGCAGTGAGCCAAGAATGCGCCACTGCACTCCAGCCTGGTGACAGAGTGAGACCCTGTCTCAAAAACAAACAAACAAACAAACAAAGGAAAGAAAGGGAAAAGAAAAAATATGCTGAAATATTACTTTGATCATTATATTAATAAAACTAAAAAATTCTTATAGAATACCTTGTCCCCTAAAAGTCTGTCTTCTCTCAGTGAACCTCAAACACCAGTTTAAGAAATAGCTGTTCTAGCATATCCCAGCTGTACCGTAGGGTCTGGAAAAACATTTAAATAATTATTTTCCTTCTAAAGCCAGGTGGTAAAACTATAAATAAATAATCTATGCAACTACTTACTTACTTTCTTTCTTTCTACTCTTTTGCTCTCACTTCCTCTACATAAATGTATTATAAAATGGTTTAAATATGCAGTCAAATTTTTATAACAATACATACAATTGCCGTAAATATATTTTGTGTAATATCATATACAGCACACAGAAAAAAATGACATGGTCCTATCAAGTTATGACAATTTTACTAAGTCTGGGATATTGTAATGCACTTATAGTTAAATTGACAGAATTAACAAATCTGGTTTTTATTTTTATTTTTTAGTTTTCTTATCAAGGATTTCTTTAATGCATTTTTTTTTTTTTTAAAGTAGGCCCACTCATTAACACTTTTGTCTTTCAAAACTCATTCTAATCTTTAAGATTGTATCTGAAATTACTCAGTTGATCTCATACATCCTTCTTATGACCTTTTTGGCAATGGGTCATTTGAACCATGATAACTCAATGGAAAAAACAAAACTGAACATCATGAATAAACTATAAATCTTTTAGTATCATCTGGTAGTGTTGGGGACAATTTTACATTTATGAACTATCAAGCATCTTCCCACAGGAGGTTCAATAAATAAACAAAATTATTTCTGTGTGGGTCACAGATATTAAAATCAATGAATGAAGAAAATTTACATTTAACCAGAAACACAACAGGAAAAAATAAAATTAGAGTTAAAGGAAAATATAAATAGCTTTCCACATTTTACATTCATATCCATTCCTCACTCCCTGCAGTTTAAAAATTTTATATCTTGGCTAATCACTTTTCCTTCCTGCAGTTTATAAACAAGTTTTAGAGTAAAGGATAAAGATAAGAGAAAATAAACAAGCATAAGTTCAATCCCTATTCACTCGGTTTCTTAAGAGCTCAAGTTAGCTGATACTGTAAATTTACATTAAAATAAAGCTGATTGGGTTGCAAATCCTCTAGACCTTGGTTAGCCACCTAACATCCCCTTGTCTGCTGGGAAGGTGAGGTTTGCTTTTCAAAGTGTGGCAAAGGCTTTGGAATGAGGACACGAAAAAGTTAAAGATACAAAAAGAAAATAAAAAAGATAAAAGCTCAATAGACCATTTCTCTGTGAAATCAGCCGAATGAAAACTAAAGTCAATTTGGGAATTCTACCACTATCTGATCAATTTTGATAATGCTGACTGTTGGTCATGATCATTTGAGTTCCCAAAGCTAGACTGACTTTTTATCAAGCCAAGGTCCACCAAATTGTCATTGCCTGATAGACTGGGTCAAGGGTATTAAGCAGGACGAAATTTGGCTATGAGGTTTTCAAGATTTACAATTTGCTGTCTGAAATACTATACAAATTACAATTACTGCCAGAGTGCGCTGTGCAATGTCAAGTGAAGATAATTAGATGTCTATCTGCATAATTAGTGTACTCTTCCTGAAATTCCCACTTTAACAAATCATTATTTTATTCAGGTAAATGTGAAAAGTTTTTTTTTTTTTTCTTGTCACCATGGTAAATCATGTAAAATGTTTGGATTGGTACATAAGCCAGTGGAGAGAAAAATGTTAATATTAGTAGAACTTTGTGTTCAAATTTTTATTAACCTGAGAATTATTAAAAGTAAAATCTGCCAGACACGGTGGCTATAATCTCAACAATAGAGAAGGCTGAGGCAGGAAGATCACTTGAGGCAAGGAGTTCAAGACCAGCCTGAGCAACATAGCAAGACCCTGCCTCTACAAAAACAAAATTACCTGGGCAGGGTGGTGGCACCCATCTGTAGTCATAGCTACTTGGCAGAGAGGCTGAGATGGGAGGATCCGTTGAGCACAGAAGTTCCAGGTGATGGTGAATTACAATTGAACAACTGCCACCCAGCCTGGAGATGGAATAAAGCCCTGTCTCTAAAAATTAATTAATTAAAATAAATTTAAAAATAAGTAAAAATAAATAAAAGTAAAATCAGCCTTCATAAATGGCTTATCTAACTACAGTTTACATTATAGATATGAGACTTTTGAGATAAATCTTGTAGTAAATGTAAAGTATTGTGGTGAACAGGTCATTGTGCTAAAGTCAGACTTCTAAGTTATGAGGTGAAATTCTTCCAATGAATCAGAGATGGTAAAATAATCAAATCTATGCCTTGGAAGCAGTGCTGTGCAGCTTGTTAGCCACGTTTTTTCTCCTCTCTTATGTGAAAATTTAAAGTCTACTTCATAGTGATCTCATTTTATGTACTGTTCCATCAAAATATGTACTCATGTTTAGTTCTCACCACTAGAAAAGCAGAAAGCCAAAATGAATGGACATATCATTTCTTCACCCCCCATTCCAACTCGAAGTAGATTTTATCACCATACTTCACCCTAATTCCTTCTTTAGAGAAGAAAGGCTGCCAGTCAAACTCAATTTACAAAGATATCTTTGATTCAAGAAAGTATACGTCATCTAATATAAATAAAATATATTAAATTTTCACACAAGAAAGGGGAAAAAACCCCGTAGAGAAGCCACAGGCAAAGATCCTTAGAACGTTTTTTTTGCATTGGTAGATTTTAGCATTGCTGTTGTGAGATGGGACAGAAATTCCAAGCAATCTGTTAGAACATACAGAAAGTATTTTCTTTCTCTTTTAAGTCTCTGAGTTGGAAAAAAGGCCATGACTGAGAGATTGAAGAAGAGAAGGTGCCTACTCGAATAGATGCCAATTTAATAAATAAAGAAGATAACTATAATAGGGACGTAATTTGATAACAAATAGTAAGTGGAATGATTAAAAATAGATAATAAAATATAGAAAAAATGTAAAAAGTCTAGAAAGTCCATTACAGAAAAAATAAGTAATCAAAGTAAAAATTGTATTTTTTCCTTTATTTACTCTATGATTTCACATGATTTTTTAAAGTCTATAACTTTTTTGTATTTGTTATTAATTTAGATTAAAAACGTGTATTTCCTAAACAAAGACACATTTTGACTTAGGATTACTTTTGTCTTAAAAGTGAAATTTCTGTAGATGCCTCTGAAAACAAATCAATCTTCATATTAATGATAGTAAGTTCCTTTTTCTGCCATACAGTTTAAGATAATAAATTAGTTAGGTAAATGTCTCAGGAATTATTTTGATGAAACTTAAGGATCCGAGTTCTATTTCATTATGAGGCAAAGTAATGTGACAGTTAGCATAATCCCCCCTAAATCAACAACTGCTGCCACATTAGCTTCCTTGCTGTGTCTTAATTTATAAGGAATCAAACCATCTTAAATCAAACTGGTACATGCATCCATTCACTTTTCGTCCAATCAAAACTGAATTACCTGTCAACAGAGAAGTACACTTACAAGTGTGAAACCATTTGACCATGTTATATTTTAATTTGCAGAGACAAAAATGACAAGCAATTTATTTACATAAAACTGTACAAAAGCAAATTAAATTATGTAAAATATTTCATAAATAGTTGGACGAGTGTTTAATACATTTCGCCATGTTAAGCATAGTTGCGTGCATAGTGACTCATAATAAACGATGATAAATTGTTCTCTGCTTCACTATCAACATCCAAGTAGCAGAACAATAGGCAATGATTAACATTACAAACAGATCGTACCACACTGAATGCAAGTGCTTTAAATGTAGGAAAAGTCTGAAAGTAAACCCTAGGTAGCTGAACAAATGATGCCTTCCTCCAGATGTTATCATTATATCTTCACCTAGGTCACAACTAACAAGCTTTACTATATTCATGATCATCCTCACTTTTTTTTTTTTTTTTTTTTTTTTTTTGCTTAAGGACACATTTTCTTATTTATCACTGATAGCATATACCTAAGATTATTTAGGTCTTTAGATTTCTCATGACTATTTTTGGATGGCTGTTTGATTCTTGACAATTTCTTCTGGTCTGTGTGTTTTATTCTGTTTTCCTACAAGACAGCTTCCTAGGGTAGGGTTTTAGTCAGACATCCTCAGTACCATCTTAGTCCCTCTTCCCATAAAAACAATGCCTCCCTTGTTTTCTGAAACTCAGGCAGCAGGCCAGTCAGAAACCATACAGAAATGATATCTGGAGATTCAGAAAGAGCAGTAGATTTTAGACTGAAGCTACAGACATTTTAATACACATAAATTTATATAGTTACTCATTAATTTATAAATGTGTCCTAATGTATAATGCATGCAAAATTCACTTGAGAGTCTTGTGTACAGAAAACAAATATGGTTTATATCCTGTACAACCAAAATGAAACTGTAGCTAAAAGAAACACAACAAAAAAGAAATAAAGAATAAAATTCTAAATCAATATTTTACCTTGCAAAATGGACAGATTTCACTCCTGATAGGATCTCTGTGTTACACTTACAATAAATGCTTTCAACTTCTAGTCAGATTTAAGCAGCCCATATTACTGCCTTAATTTTGCTTTAAGACATAACAATATTTAAGACTGGTCCATTATCTGAGTTTGTCAGAAGGCAAATTTTTAATATATTATTTATTATTTTCAGAAAATAAACATGGACAAATATACAGGATCAAAAAAGTTGGGAATAGCCCATTTCCCCTCATTGTCCAAACCCAACAACCGTTTTTTTACCGTAACAACAGGTATAAAAGGCACAGTTGCTTATTTTGCATTCACTCATTTATTTATTTTTTTTGTTTCTTTTTATTGATTTTTTTTTCAAAAGCACTCTATATATGGAGTGGCACCAGATTTAACCTATTCAAAATAAAAGTCATACAAACACAAAATATATTTCTGTGTCATGCCAGCTCATTATATAATAAACATGTTATGATAGCTAATTCTACTAGAATTACTGTGAATACTTACAGTACACTGAATTTTATTCTTTCACACCCATTTTAGTTCTAAAGAGAGGTTCACGAGTTAAATGACAATGGCATGGCTATCTTGAATGGGGTGCAAACATCATTGGAAATGTGGATCCAATTAATCCGAAGGTCCGGTGTGACCCGTATTAGTTTTATAGACAAGAGAAGGGTTTAAGATAGAGTGAAATGAGCTATCAGTGGTTTCAATGTCTCATGAAAGAAAGAAATGCATTAAAAAAAAAGTTTGTCAAACATCTGTGTTATGCAATTGAGTATTTTCTTTGTAACGTGCAAGAAAAAATATGTATACATTTCATAAGTATCTTTAGAAGTATTTTGTCTTAATAGGTACTTACAGATTATACAAGGCAGAACTGCTTTAATGCAGTTTCCTAACAAAGTACTAGAATTGCATCTTTCCATAGTGTAAATAGTAATCAAACATAAACATGTTCAATTACTGATATTTTAGTCCAATGTTTTTTGTTTCAATTACATATCTTTTTGCATCCTACCTATTATACATAAACTAACATCAAAATGAAAACTCCATTTAAGAAAGAGCATGAGGAAATGACCCCCAAAGAGTACCCCATCAAACAGAGAAGTGGTTTTCAAAGTATTTTGAGGACCTATAGTGAATTATCAACCTATATTCCAGGCTGTGTCACTTTATAGTCTAAGAAATTCTGCAAAGCATGAAACTACCCAAAGCTAAATTGTTTCTAGTTTGCTAGAGAGCCATCAAGGCTATGCCTTAACCAGCTTACAAACATTCAGTGATGAGAGTTTGTTCTCCTCACACCTGTTATTCCCTATTCTGTCCATGGATTGTCACTTTTGTCTGAATGTCCCAGCTCAATATTCAGCCATATTAGGTTATCCTCTATAGAGCAAGTAGCTCAAAATCTGCATATTCTGTTTCTCCTTATTGCACTGGAAAAACTCTGCTTTTACCTTTGAGATATACATCCTGTGAAAAATGTCATTGCCTAAAACTCCTTTCTTTCATGTTCAGTCTAGATTTGTTTAAAACATATATTAAATAATGTTCAAATCACATTAGTGATAAAGTCAACTAGGGTGTCACCTTGTTTCAATGTTGTTAGTCTCAAAATATTTCTATACTGCACACAATTCAAAATTAATGCACTTGTGGTACATGAAAGTGTGCACTGAACAAGTTAAAAAAATGCAATTGTAATTTAAAATGTGGATAAAAAGAGCAGTAAGCATAGCCTGGATTCTAAAATGATCATCGTGGACTTAACTAACAAGACTATATGGCAATGCATCTTTCTTAACCTATCCATGACCCATAAATACTATTTTAAAACATGGAATCTTCCCTGATAATATTACCTGAAACTAAACTTGAACCTCAACCAATTGCCTATTATAATACCAAAAATATATCTCACTAGTTTTCATTTTCTGAGCTTTCAAATAAAATCCATTTTAAAAGAAGGAACATTTTACTGGGCACTATAAAATGAACTAGTGTTTGATTGTTTCTGTGCATACATGGGTTCAGTTGCTTTTGTTGCTTAATGGTTTTCCACGTCAAGACCAAATCAACTTTATGATTTCCCTGATCCGCCATATGATCTTTGGCCTCTGGATGATACAATTGTTCAAGTTACTTAATAATAGTGGTCTTGTTCTGAAAATATATATATAATTTTTTAAGTCATAATTAGTGAAATTGATACATGTAATCAAGACTGCATGTATACTGAGAATATTTGGTGAAGGTATGGAATTGAAGTTGATGCTCTTAACCTGAAAATAACAACATATGCCAATTTAGGACTGCAATCACCCACTGAGTATTGTTTTGCTCTTAGTCTTTGTTGGAATATTAGATCTTCCCAAAATGCTTTTTAATATAGTCCCTCTTTCTAAGGACTGTACCTTTAGAGGGACTCTATCACTTTCAGAGGATTGCCTTTGATGGTGATAAACCATATTCTGATGGTATGTCTGAAATACATTTTATCTGTCCTGCTTATTTTTGACCAGCCGGATGACACTCGAACAAAATCAAAGTGACTAAAATCATGCTTCAGCTTAGGGATAATGAGTGTGTTGTGTTCTGCTAATCAGGCTTCGTACAGTTACTGTGGAAGAAACTTGCAACTATCCCCCCTTTTTTCTCTTTTCTTCTTTTTTTTTTTTTTTTTTTTTGGAGAAGTTTGGGGAAGAGAAAGTGAGTGTTGGGAATCAGTGAAGGGGTTAGACATGCAAGTAACAAGGATGGTTTCTACATTGTACAGTAGAATCAGGCTAACAGTATCACTAAAGGCCTGATCTGGAGGCAGAAGTGGCAGGCAAAGCTTTGTCTCTTTGGTAGCCCCCTCTTTGTGATTAAACATTTTGCTTTGTAAGGTTTTTTTGCCCCTTATTCTCCTTTTCATACATGTAAAGAACTTTGCTGTTGCTCCTTTATAGCCTACAGGTAAACTTCTCTTCTAGTGAGAGTATTGACAGGAGATGGCTTATATTCCCCTGTTTTTGTAAGGGGAATATCCTCAGGGTTGGCTTCCTCATTTTTGCTGAAACTAGCTGCACTGAAGGTCTCATAGGATGAGGTCAACTTTTTGTTCAGGAGGTTTCTGTTGCGGTCACCCATGATGGCGGCATCCCCATTGGCCAACTTTTCCTGGCTTCCTCGTTCATCAACAGGCATGAAAGTGGAGAGTTTAGGCTGGCTCTTCTTCCTCTCTGGAGAAGTGCGGACTGGCATCCAGCAGGAGTCTGAGTGGCCATACTCATCACACTCACGAGTGCACTTCCCAGTCAGGGCTACATCTGGAAGAGGCCTTGAGTCTGAAATCCAAGGAGAATAAGCCATTAGGATTTGACACTCCTCAACAGGCTCCCGTGATCTATATGAAATTGGAGGAAATATATAAATATATTCCTTACCATCTTATTTCTCATTTCCCAACACCCTCTAGCTCATCATTCCACAGGACAGTTTTTAATCTCATGTGCATGAAAGATAAGGTTTTGCAAAGACATCCCACATTATAGAATAGGAAAGTAGACAAAATGATACATTTAAGTGTGTAGATGAAACAGATATATGTGTCTTTGTTACAGGACAGGGACATGAGGATATTCTCAATTAGAAGCTCTAAATACACAGGTAAATTTGTGTGGGTGTTAATATGTTCCACATCCATAAGAAAAATTATTAAATCCAAATAGACAATTTTCTGGATTTATAAATTATCCCAGAAGTGGTGTGCTTTTGCCAATTGAATTTCTTCCTGCTTATACATTATTCATAGAATGCAAATATGCAAAACCTTATATTTAAAATACATTCTAAGACATGGGGTGACTCATAAGTAGAACCAAATTGACAGCACATTATGTGGTAAAAAGTAAAAAGCAAGGAACCAGTAGTTATAGGTATAAGCATACTAGCAATATCATACACCTGCCCACCCTAGCCCATATCCCCTCACCCCCCCACCCCACCATGCCAAATGACCTAATATGTGCTGATGTGTTTACATCAAAATGCATGGGCCATATTATCTGAATGTAATGTACTGGGTGAATATAGGCAAGTTATTAAACTTTGGATGAACTAGCATGTACTCCTAATTAATGGTACTATCCAATGGAATGGGAAATGACTTTTACTTCTAAAAGGCTAAATTATGTCCAAAGAATTCTTAGGAAACAAGATTAAAGATGACAGTTAATAATTACCTGTATGTATAATTGAAAGCATGTGTCTGTCTTTGGAGAATGGTTATGTATTTTCTAAATATTAAAAATGTTTTTACAGACTTTGAGAAAGAGAGAATGGGAGAGAGAAAAACCTGCACTACTTCAATAGGTTCTGAGACAGTAACCTGGAGGGTTTTATTTAAAATGTTTTATGTTTTTCATTGCCAAACAAAATAACATAATATGACTGCATTCCAGTTATTGTCACATGGTATCATTTTATTATAAGGCTTAGGACTTAAAGACTGACAAATTTGACCTCTGAAAATATATTTGTAACCAGTGGAATCAGTGAGATGTGCATATGCACAATCCATATATTCATTTAAAATAGAAGAGGAAGTTATTTAAATTATTCCCAAGATATGTACACTTTCTGCTTTTGCTTCCACACACCATCCCCTGTAGTTTAACATTTGTATAGGATATTTTAGACATTTTACTCGGCTAAATCTCCTAAATGAAGGCTCTCCACTAATGTTTGTCATTTTTTCCTTCAATGATGGGTAACTGAACTATTGACATTTGTCGGCCCATCGATTATTGAAACAGTGTCCTGGGATTTTTATGCCCTTGACTAAGCGTTCACACGGAAATTCTAGTGTCCTACACAGGAAATCTAGAACTATCTGACCCTTTCCTGTAGGTAAAATGTAAGGTTAATTATTTACTCCAGTTGCCCATGCTGCCATTTGACTTCTAAGTGAGCAGATTCTCTTAATTTTTTCATCAAAATAACAAAGTACTTTCCCACTTTTTTTTTTTTACCCTGAAGTGTCTGTTTCTCAAATAAGTATTTCAGATGCATTGTAAAAATCGAATTATTGACAAATTTTATTAATACTTTTGGTAATCTAGTTGGTTTAAATGAATAAACTGCAAGTTCTTTGAGAATATTTCCTATCTTGGGATACTTTTTTTTTTTTTTTTTTAACCTGACCTAAATGCTTTGAACAGGGGGAAAAAAAAAGGATAGAAATGCAAAGTGTAAAATCAGGTCTGCTTTTTACTCAAAATATTTCCCTTTTTTCCCACTGCTTCAACAAATTCAAATTGTTCCTCTTTTCTTATGATAGTGAATAGCAAGGGCATGGGAAAATAATCAGGAATTTAGCTTCTGAAATAGAGAAAAAAATATGAATGTGATTGTCATTCCCTGCAGAAATGACCCAGAATTATCTCCAATCATCTCTCCACACTTATGTCTCACACAATATGTCAGTTCACTTACACAATGACTTGTACAGGTGGCTGCTTTTCAGGGATTAATTTGTGTTTTGAGTTTGAAATTCCTTGCACTTGTTTTCCTCTTGTTTGAGATGCATTTATAAACAGCTTGTAATTCTATATTCTTGCTCAAATGAGTCTTCTTACTTTTTAACTTGTGTACCTAAACTACCTACAGCTCATAAGAGATTATACTCATTTATTAAATAGATTGACTGAATCTCCAATCAGCTATAAGTGAGATGCTCTTCAGTTCTTTCCTTCAGTCTTTACTTCATAGTCCGGAGTATTTTATGCCAAAATTGATTTCCTCTATTGCTTTTAACGAAAGGCAGCTTGTCTTCTCTGACATCATATGCATGCAAGCTGCCACATCTCTATCCAAGAAGCATGATTTTTAATAAGGATCTCCTGTCATTTCCAAAGTAAAACACTTGATTGGGGACCACAGTGGAAGTTGACAAGCCTAATTGGCTAAGACATGTTGCAGTGTTTGTCATCAAATTTAGAAAAATAATCAAGAAGGGCTACAAGAGATTCATCACAAGTAATCAAAACTTCCAATTTGGTTGACTAAAGTGAATCTTCAAAAGAAATACCAATGATTAACAAATGCAATCTGTATTACGAAGCAACCTTATTAAAGAAGGGCATGTGTAGAAAAGTATTTTTCTTTGTTTACATATTTTCTTATTTTAGTTATGCATGCATATATTATGAATTTTTTCAACACAAAATTTCTGCAGGATCTTATAGAATCATCAAATGCAATTCTTTCTTCTTTCCATAAAAGGCATACTTTTAAACTGTCCTATTTTTTTGTGGCATTATAAAGGAAAACCTTTCACAATTAGTAACTCTTCTTAGTCTTTCACTGAAGGATTTGTTTTCTAACATCTAAGAATATTCTTTTATGCCTTAGTACTGTTCTTTTAAATTTTGATCTCAGTGAAGATGGAAGACACCTGATCACAAATCTTAACTGGCATTGAGTAAATCAATACAAATCGACAGTAGGAGAAGAAAATAATATTCTCTGTAAGCATTCTCCACAATAAAGCCAGTTCTTTAGAGATTTTGTTTGTTTGTTTCTGTATTTCTCAATGGCCCCCCCACCCCATCAATCATATCAAACCTTGAGAAGACTGGAAGTAAAAAAATGGTATCCATCAAATCCTGTTCTTGCTTAACATTCCTTGCAGAGGTTTCCATTTTAATCAAGTTATGCTATTTCCCAGAATCATTGCATCTTATTAGAAAGTTAAGATCCTTTCCTAGGCATAAGGTTAATGTCCCTCTTGAAAGCAGATAGTTTTTTTCTTTTCTTTTCTTTCTTTCTTTCTTTCTTTCTTTCTTTCTTTCTTTCTTTCTTTCTTTCTTTTTTTTTTTTTTTTTTGAGACAGGATCTTACTCTGTTGCCCAGACTGGAGTGCAGTGGTGCAATCTTGCCTCACCTCAACCTCTGCCTCTCAGGCTCAAGCGATTCTCCTGCCTCAGCCTCCTGAGTAGCTGCAGTTACAGGTGCGCACCACTACCACCTGGCTAACTTCCGTATTGTTTCAAAATACAACAGGGTTTCACCATGTTGGCCAGGCCGGTCTTGAACTTCTGACATCAAATGATCCACCCACCTCAGCCTCCCAAAGTGCTGGGAGAAAGTAGACAGTTTTTAAGACATCATACTAGCAAACAATGTTAGAACAATTCATAACACATCAAGTACTTCCCACATGAAGTTCATCTCTTTAATTTAGCACCTCAATCATATAGCAAGGAGGATGGAACAGCGAAGGGGTCCAAGCTAAGAGAAAGCTGAAGCCAAAGAATAAGTGTTTTGACTTTCAACTTACTGTTTTCCCACCACAACACATTGCTTCTTCTTAAAATATAACAGCTGAGTTATTTAGAGGTCAATTACTGCTACTCATAACCATCAAAACAATCTACAGTCTGCAGAGAAACAGAAAAAAATCTGAGTAGCACAGGACATAGATGCCACAGAGTCACAAATTTTAATACTTAGTGAAAAGAATGACACAACCTCCCTAAAACTACACATTTCGGAAAGTGGGGAAAATTATATGTTTTCCTAAGAAGTCAGATTATCTCTCAGAAACAGACTACTTTTGTTTTTACTAGGCAGGGTAGACGGTAGGTGGGCAGATGCTGCTAGATGCCGTTACAATGACCTCAACAAGAAGTGACAGATAGATAATAGATAGAATCATTAGAAATAACAAGGAAAGTCCAGGTTTAGAGAGGAATTTCAGGTTTCCAGAAGCTGCCTTACACAATTCAGAACCCATTAGAGGCATCATTTGTTACAGGAGAGCACACTAGACTCATTAAGACTTGAAGACAGTTCTGCACCAGGAAGGATTTTAAGTACGCTGAGTTTTGCATCCTGTCAGAATCCCCGACCCTCACTCTACTCCAGGTCCTTGGCTTGGGGCTAGAGATACATGGATCTTTGTATTGACTGAGAGAAAGTATGAAAATGCTATATTTAGCTTTAAAATATTTCCAATGAGTTTTCTTAAAGATCAGATATGTAAAACTGTATGTATCATTTATTTCTTTAATTCACACATTATTTGATTTGCTAACCACATGAGATAAATGGATTGTTATGTCGAGGTATGGACTTCCCAGATGTCCAAACCATTTCTCCAATTTGTTCATTAACATCAAGCTCTAGCATATGACTAACATTACCTGACAAAATCTGCAAAAAAATACATATTTTCTTCTTTTTATTTATTTTGTTTTATTTTATTTTTTGAGGAGGGTCTCGCTTTGTCACCCAGGCTGGAGTGTAGTGGCACGATCTTGGCTCATTGCAACCTCTGCCTCCTGGGTTCAAGTGATTCTCGTGCCTCAGCCTCCTGAGTAGCTGGCACTACAGGTGTGCACCACCAAACCTGGCTATTTTTTGGATTTTTAGTAGAGATGACGTTTGGTCAGAACTCCTAATTTGGCTGGTCTCGAACTCCTGATCTCAAGTGATCTGCCCTCCTCAACCTGAGAAATTGCTGAGATTATAGGCGTGAGCCACTGTGCCTGGCCTGGTATTTCCCTCCTTTAGAGCCAAATTAACAAAACAACACAAAACAAAACCACGTTTAGGAACCTTTTCCTTTTTTCCTTTTTAAAGTGTTTTGTTTTCTTTCCATGTTTCTTGACTTTCCTCTACACAAAGACATTTTTTCTAGAAGCACACTTAAATTCTAGTGAAATTTGCTTGACTTATGAAAGGTTTTACAAAGGGTAGACAAGAAAAATAAAAGATCAGTGAAAAATGTTTTACAACAGATGTTTTAACATTCCCTTCACTATCATTAGTCCAAATGAAAGTATCTCTTTACTCAAATGATTAAATAAGTGCTTTATTTTAAAACAGCTGTTGGAAAATTGTTTACTTTCATTTTATATGATAGGGCTGAGAAAAAAATAAATAAATGTTGGTTAACCAAAAATTTTTTTGGATAATTATTATCATAGTTAATAAAGATTGGAGGTGAGGAGACAAGATCCAAAAGATGTACAAGTGAGTTGGACTTGGCTTTTTCATATAAATAACTAAAATATCCCTGCCTTTTGCCTGTTTGGGGAATTTAGGAAGACGAGACAGGCAAACACGGCACAGTTCACGGTCAGGGCAGGAATCACTGACTCAGACAAGCAGTTTGTGATCCTCTAAATGCAGGAACACTTTCTGGAAGAGGAGAAATTTATAGTTATGTAAGTAAGTGTCACTCTGGCCACAAAAAGATCATTAAGATCCCCAAAGAGTGTTTTAACTTATTACAGAATCACTTTATTTAACCAAATTAGAAGAGTATAGGAAGACCAGCTAATCAATCAGTCCTTGCTGTAGCATCATCTGTACCATTCCTGGGCCCTTCCTGCAAAGACTAATGAACTTTTAAAAAGAGCAGGAGATTTAGAGTCCCAATACTGCTCAATGTGATTCCAGGCTCAACTACTTAGAAGCTGTGTGGCTTCTGACATAATTTTTCTGAGCTTCAAGTTCCTTATATGTGAGATAATAATACCTACTCCCCCATTTATTGTGAGATAAAAGAGTTAATATCTATACAGCTCGTTATACGGTCCTGGCTGCCGTGTAGGTGTTCAGTAAATAGTAGGTCATAGCCACTGGAGAGATTTAAGGAGGTAGAGATTTTTCCCTCTCTGAAGTCTTCCAGGAATAAAAAGGATATTGTTTAAGAGAATAGGCTCATAGCCTGTGATCTAGATTCACATTCTAACTTTGTCACTTCACAGCTGTATGAACGTGGACAAGTTCCTTGATTCTAGTTTCCTCATCTGTGTAATAAATGTTTAAGAATGTATTAATTTCTTAGAATTACTGTGAGAATTGAATATGTTAATATATGTAGAGTACCTATAATAATTCTTGACACACAGTAAGCCCTCAATAAATATTACCTGCTTCAGGTGCACAATCCCTAATCCAAATTCAGTCTTCAAAAAATCTTAGGAAATCAAAAGTAGTTTTTTTTCCCCCTTCATAAGTTTACAACAAACTTGATATGAATTAATGCAAGGCTATTTTCATCTTTTTTGTCTCACATAATGTGAATATTCGTATGTTTTACTATAGAAATAATGTGTTTAATTAAAAGCGTGGCCTTAGACTCTTTTAGATTTTTAAAATAATGTATGACACATGCATAACATATAACATCTTATAACATATGAAGGATTCCAAATTTTGAGATGTATCTGGCCCCAAGGGTTTCAGATAATTTATTATGCAATATATACCAATTGTCAAGCAAATGGGTACCTTTTTTCAGTTACTTTTCTAGTAGTGCTAATGGATTTATGCTGATAGAGTCTGTGATACACAGAGCTACTATCTGTCTAGAGAAATATGCTGGCCACTGGATCCTGGTTACTCTACATTAGGCATCCTCCTAATACTTTTCTATTTGGAGTTTGCCAAATAAGATTTATTCAGTATGTGCCATGGTTGCTCAAAATTCAAGGGCAAATGATGTATTATTTGGAGTTATCTTTACAGCCTCACGATCAACCTCACAATTAATCATTTCACTTGAAACTTGCCCCTAAGATATTAGATTGCCAGCATGCTATCTTGCTTTGCTTGCATGGGCAGTACAAGGAACAGCTCCATTAAAAGATGGGTCAAAATTAGCAATAAATGATTTTAAGAATAAAAAATTAAAAATCAGGACAAGACAACCTAAACACAGGGTAAATACCTAAAATGCATCATACATCAAAAATTAAAAAAAAAAATAAGCCATTCAGCATGAGCTATGAAGATTTTATGATGTAAAGACATGAACTTCTTCCAATCTCCCTACACATACCCACTTTGGAATGTGACATTACTACTCTTACTGTCGATTCTGCACCCCTTGAGGCTGGACTACTGTTGACAACCAGAATGTGGCAGAAGTGATACTGTTCTACTTTCAGCCCAGCTATTAAGAGGTCACAATTTTGCACTCACCTTTGGAAATCTGGGATCACCATCCTGAGAGAAAGCATGGTCTAGCCTCTTTGCAGATGGAACCCCACTTGAGAGAGAGACCCAGCTGACCCAGCAAAGTCTAGCCTAGTTAGTTTGCCAGGTGAATGCAGCCATATGAGTGAGCCAGGTAGAACATGAGAAACCACGTAATCAATCCACAGAAGTGTGAGAAGTAATCAATCTTTGTTGTTTGAAGCCACAAAGTTATGTTTGTGTGTTTATTTGTTTCAAGGAAATAGTTCATTGACAAAGCAATAGGCCACTGAAAAAATTATCATAGATATATTATGCTATTTGCAATAAATTCACTGTTCCAAACAATAGCCCGGGATCTATCAATAACACATTCTACTTCTTTTATGGTTGTTTGTTTTTTTATTTTTTGAGATGGAGTCTAGCTCTGTCACCAGGCTGGAGTGCAGTGGCACAATCTCGGCTCACTGCAACCTCCGCCTCCCAGGTTCTAGCAGTTCTCCCGCTTCAGCCTCCTGAGTAGTTGGGATTACAGGGACGTACCGCCATGCCCAGCTAATTTCTGTGTTTTTAGTAGAGACGGGGTTTCATCATGTTGGCCAGGATGGTCTCGATCTCCTGACCTCATGATCCCCCCACCTCGGCCTTCCAAAGTGCTAGGATTACAGGCATGAGTCACTGTGCCTGGCCCATTCTACTTCTTTTGTATCTCCTTATCATGGATAATAGACTGACCAATGTCACTGCAAGTACAACGCTTATAACAGAACATTTTCAGAGATATAAGCACATTTAATTAAGAAGTTCAAGTAGAGGGCTACTATCTAAACCTTTAGAAATTCTGGTCCTGTAATGACAGGATTTCACTGCATTATATCTAGGAGTGCTCTAGTTCAAGCTGACATGCCAGGACAATATTAAAATGTTTAAACATGTTTGAAAGCATCAGCAACTTTTCTCCGTACCTCAGGCTAAACTCAAACAGCAATTGAATGTATCTCAAGAAGCATTTACTGCCTTTAGGCTCAGACCGCTGTCATTCTGAATGCGGCATTATTATATAGAGTGGAGATTCCGCGCGTCACATCTCAAGCAGTCTCGCTGAATCAACTCACACATGAATCTGCTGGTTGGCACATGAAAACTGCACTACAGCAGAAAAATGTGTGAGGACTGCTTGGGAGCGATCAATTTATGCACATCAGAGATGTGGCTTTACTTTGGTTCTTCTCTTTACCCATGCCGAGTTAGAGACAGCAGAGGTTCTCGTGTGAAGGAGCAGGGTGGAAAGAGAGGAAACAAGTGCTGCGAACGAGAGGATTCTCTGACATAGATAAACAGAATTTATAAAACAGACAGGGGCATATATTCCACAATAACCGATAGATTATCCCACTAAGAATAGACCCAACTCTTGGTCATTCATGCTTATTTTTTCACTGAAATAATCGTAGCTTTCATAATTTTCCTTCTAGTCTCTTGACTTTTCTTATATTCAAAATTACTTGCTCGGGAATTATATACTTTAATAAATTAATTTAATATTTTAATTTAATAATTAAAAGTACTGTCTCCCCACATAAATGCAAATATGTACCCGCAAAATGTTGCATGCAGTTTCTGTGGGGTTCAAGATACCTGAATTAGAGTCTCAGAATAGTTCCAACATCCAGGTGAATGAGAAAAAGACAGTGTATTTGTACACCTAGACTTTTTCTTCCTCATTGAGTTAGAATCAAAGTTAAAAATGTTTAAAAATTCAACACCTATCCTCGAAAAGTATAAATTACATGTGGTAAATAAACTGCCATTCAGTGACACAAAGATTTAAAGCAAATTATAAAACACATATTTAGAAGAAAAGAGGCCTGATTATGTTTATATATATATATATATATATATATATATTTTTTTTTTTGAGACGGAGCCTCGCTCTGTCGCCCAGGCTGGAGTGCAGTGGCCAGATCTCCGCTCACTGCAAGCTCCGCCTCCCGGTTTTACGCCAGCCATTCTCCTGCCTCAGCCTCCCGAGTAGCTGGGACTACAGGTGCCCGCCACCTCGCCTGGCTAGTTTTTTGTATTTTTTTTTAGTAGAGACGGGGTTTCACCATGTTAGCCAGGACGGTCTCGATCTCCTGACCTCGTGATTCGCCCTTCTCAGCCTCCCAAAGTGCTGGGATTACAGGCGTGAGCCAACGCGCCCGGCCTTATGTTAATATTTTAAGTTAGTTCTTCGGAGGCCCAAATCCAAAAATTCTAACAATTTTCAAGATTCTGTTTAAAGAGAAAATTGATTCTTGCCGGTGGGTTTAACTGATTGCTGATCACCAACCTGAAAAACCTTGTCTTCTTTATTAAAATCCATGTTCAACACTTGCTTCAAACCAGTGTCTTGAACTGCCAGCAACTGAATCTTTATGCTTATTTATTATAAGTAGGAAAATCAGTTCTTGTTATCATAAAAGCCCAAAAAAGAACAATAATGATGCAAATGGGTGCTCTTTATAAGTTAACAGAATTTGTTAGCTACTTTACAATGATTTTACTAGAAAGTCTATTGATGTGGTACTAAAACAGTTGTAAGTATCAATTTAGAGCCACTTCATTTTAATGGTCTCAAATTGTCAAAGTTTTACATCATAACTAGGTAATTATCATATGGCAATGTGATCTTTTTACTCATTCATTCCATAACTGGATTATAAACTAAATGTTTATTGACGATAAAGTTGTAGAATGTATATTCTATGATAAGTATTAATATTGCCTTCAGGAATGGATGTTTACCTTAAAAATAGTACATAAAGTCTCTATTAACTGTGAGAATATCACCTTTGGGTTGTAATGTTGAAGGAAGTGCTCATTTTATCTTTGCAATCCTCCATGACATATACTTTTATACAAATAAAAAGATGGGGGAAAAATGAGAACCGAAAAAAATGTAATAGATATTTTCTTAAACTCTCTTTTCTTCACGATAAAGCATTTCTAAAAGGAAACGAGAAGAAATAGCCTCTGCAATAAGTAGTTCTTATTAAAATACTTAATGAGTACAAATATGTTAAATCGAATTAATTCAGTAGTAGGGGATGTCTTAAGGAAGAAAGTATCACCGCAGTAGACATCATGTGATATGAGGTATTTCTATGTGTTATTTTCTATTTATTATTTTATGTGAAAATCTAAAATGAACCACCTTAAAGCTCAAATCATATTTGAAGTAGAATTGAAAGGTGATTACTTTTGGCACAGGGGCAAATCATAGCAATTTAGATTTACTGAAGTAATCCTAATTTTTTTAATGTAACAAATATTATGACACCCATGCATTTTTCTTTGCTGTAGTGATCCTGAGAAACTCTACAGTTATTCTAATAACATGGCTATTTTCAAATAATATTCAAATACAATATATTCAAATCAGATTCTCAAACTCTTTGCTTGGGATTGCCTATTGAAACATTTCAGAAATCACACAGAAAAGCTTATTGGATTGGAACTACTTTTTTAATAATAAGCTGTGTTGTAATAGAATTTCATTAGTGATTGTGATTTGAGAGAAAGACAAAAATTTCAACCTCTGAGGAAGGTTTCCAGCAAACATTGAGTTCCGAAATACTGTTTAGAGATGAGGCTCTGAGAGTTTTTGGTAGGAGCTGAAAAACCATTCATGGGAAGAGTTTTAAACATTTGAAATGCTGGCTCCTTACTCTGATCAATCAGCTGATCAGTTGAAAGTAAAATTGATAATCACAATTAGGAGCAAAAGAGTATTGAAGAGCTCAGGAGTGCACAGCAGGTAAATAAAAAGAAAAGGAAGAAAATGATCTCTGATGACCAGAAAACAAAACTCAATGATCAGATAAAAAGGGGAAGAAACCAATGAAGCAACACCGGATCAGTTTACTGCATTGATTTTCCCTGCTCATTAAAATGTTTTCCTTTACTTACTTCCTATTACTTTGGAGAGTGGCAAAATCTCACTGTTAAAAGTCCCTGGGAGCTTGGGAGGCTTGGGAGGCCCTGGGAGCTTGGGAGACTTCTTAAACCTTCCTGGGAGCCTGGGAGGCTTGGAGAAGCAAGCTCTGGAGATCCCCCTCATGCCTATATTATGCCTTCTCGGGCTGTATGGATTCAGAGGCAGTCTCAGTGCTCCCTGTGATGGAGCAGGAGCCGCTCTGCACATTCACTCTTACAACCTCTCTTGGTAGGCAGAATAATGTTCCCCTCCAAAAATGTATGCGTCCTAATCTGTGGAACTGTGCGTATGTTAGGTAACATGCAAAAGGGGAATGAAGATTTCAGGTGACATTGCTATATGAAACTTTCATTTTCCTTTGCCATAGTTGCTAATAAACTAACCTTAACATAGGAAGATTATACTGGATTATCCGACTGAGCCATTTTGTAATCACAGAGGTTCTTAGAAGTGGAAGTGGGAGGCAGAAGAAAAGTCCATGTAAGAATAAAGTGATGTGAGAAAGACTGCACTTGTCATTGCCAGCTTTGAAGACGGAAGAGGAATGTAGGCATGCTCCAGAAACTGGAAGAGGCAAGGAAGCCGATTCTCCCCTTGAGCCTCTAGAAAGGGAATGCAGCCTTGCTGAGATTTTGATTTTCGCTCTGGCAGATTTACGTCAGACTTCTGACATACAGAATTTTTAGAAAATAAATTTTCATTGTCTTAAAACTTAAGACATTTTCCAAGTTTGTAGTTCCAAGGTTTACAGCTACCATGGGAACCTTAAAAACACTGGTTCTCTGGTTACAGTAGGGTTAGCACAGACTTGCTGCATTTGGTCCTTTCTACCCATATTTCATCTATTAAAGGATATGGAGTGGAAAAGCTGATTTTTATTTCCTGTTGAGTCATGTGTACTTAATTTTTTAGAATACACTAAAGAATTTTCATTTTGTATTTTTGAAAATTCTACTTCACTCTAGTATCCAATTGTCCATGCTATTTGTATATGGTCAATCAACACAGCTCAAATTCCTTTTGTTCAGTAAAGTACAAATGGCTCGCCTTTCTGGGTGATCATATTTTCCTCTCTCTACCCCTTAGTGATAGCTGCCTCTGGCCTTATCATCAAAGGAATCACTTTAAGTCATTCCAAATTTGGGTAATGTAATTCTCAAGAGGAGAAGAGAATTTGACGTAACATCTAAGAAATAGTATCAGGTACCAGGGCACAACTCTAATGAATACTTTATAGAATTTATGGTACTTTTGTGACTTCTTGATGTTTATTATTTGTTCATCACTTATTTTTTGTTATTATTTTCTTTAACCTGTTTCCCTCCTAGTGATTAGCAGAAAACTGTACCTAATTAAAACAAAATATGGCCTGATATGGTAGCTCATGCCTATAATCCCAGCACTTTGGGAGGCCGAGGCAGGTGGATCACCTGAGGTCAGGAGTTTGAGACCAGCCTGGCCAACATAGTGAAACCCCGTCTCTACTAAAAATACAAAATTTATCTGGGCATGGTGGCACCTGTAATCTCAGCTACTCAGGAAGCTGAGGCAGGAGAATCACCTGAACCCGGGAGATGGAGGTTGCAGTGAGCCTAGACTGCACCATTACACTCCAATCCAGCCTGGGAGACAGAGCCAGCCTCCTCCTCAAAAAAAAAAAAAAATAATAATAATAATAATAATAATAAATTAATTAATTAATATAAAAAATTCACGATTATTTTAGAAATTGTAAGTAGAGTAGCAAGTCTGTCCCTAGTTTAAAACTCTCCTCCATAAACTTCAGTACAAATCACAAACCCCTTATTTTAGCACAGAAGAGCCTTCTGGATCTGAACTCTTACCTCTTCCCATTCTCACATGTTCCCATTTGCCACTTCCACAGACCTAAGGTAGGTATCATTTCTGGAAAGCCTCATGCTGTTCAGTGTATTCATGATATTAATGTGTTTCTTCTGCTATTCCTTGACTTGTTATCTATCTCTCATGAGTCCTTCAAAACAGAGTTCCAGGGCATCTCATTCAAGATTTTTTCTGGATAGCTTGTGGAATTTTGATTCCTCATTGCCTCTTTGATCTTCATCCTATGCCTACCCCTTCTTAGCACTTAATGTCTGGCACTGAAGTCTGCTACCTGTTCATATGACCTTTTCTGTAAAGTATTACTCTCTATGGGCAGGTAAGGATTAGCTGTTCAAGCACATACTCTGAATTCTAGGACCATTCCAGTACCATGCTCACTAAGGGCCTGTTGAAAGGTTGAATCAAGGATATAGCAGGGAGAGAGATTACCCGTCATCCCTGATGACTATGTCTACCTTCACAATGACCACAGGTAGAATTATTAGCAAGACATCTGTTAATCCTAAATGCAATGTCACTGGCCAAGCTGAGAAAGCAATGTAGCTTTCACTTTGTTGTTTGGTATTAGATGATCTGAATGAACTTCACCACTCACTCTCCTCATCCCCTTTTAGGACCTGTCTTATAACCTCTTTAGTTAAGATTTTCTTTCTAACAGAACAATATAGTCGATTGGGATAATTCATAGATGTGTTTTGTAACACAAAGTACAGTCCTCAAACCCAGGCTAGGGAGCAGGGTGCTGTCAGTAGAGTCAGTAGAGGCTGCTAAGAAAACGTCCAGTGGGAAAATTCTGTACTTAGTGGTCACAAGGATATACACATAAACTAATTTGTTAAACTTCTTTGCTTATGGATAATAGCTATTTTATAGTTATTTTAGAGTCGTCACGACTTCTAGTTGGCAGTTATACATGTCTTTTAAGAATAAACTTGGGAGATAAAATTTATTATTGTCTCATGTATAGCTCATTCCATAGATCAAAATTTTCAAAAGACAGAGGAAATGTTTCTGATAGAGGAGATGAACAGCAGAAGGCTCTCTTCTCCCATCCTTGTAACTGAGGGCATTGCAATAGGAACTACTGTAGGCAATGTGCCAACCTAATACAGTTTGACAAATTTTATTTGCCTCGTGGTTGTAACCTGAATACATTTAAAATGGGTATAATCATGACAGCTTAGATCAGTGCTTTTCAACCAAGCACCATGACCCATGAGATGGTGACCGAATCCATTTAAGGAGCTCTAACCAGCTTCACACGAAGTTCAGGTTGCTTAAAGAATATTTTATTTTAGACTTTTACATGTGTGTTCGTGTATGTGTGTGTGTATACACGGACACACATATATATGCACACACATATAGGTACTTGATCACTATGAGAAATGAATTCTTATTTTGAGTCACACTAAAAAAGCTTGAAAGCCACTATAATTTAAGCCATATTATATGGAAATTTGTGTATTTTGGCTATTTCTGTGTAAACTGCATATTATCCTATGACATTTACTATAGCATAATATAATTTTAATATGCACAAAATGTCATCTGAATTTTAAATTTTACTTTTAGCTGTCATTTCAAATTACTTCAGAGACTAAAGTTTTATTCTTATTAAAAATAATTCAGATAAGTCAAAGAATAATAGTTACATCCTCAATAACCACTTCAGGAAATCTACTGTAAATATAGTTTCTTACCTTGAGCTATTCTGAATTTACACTTAATTCCCTAGATTTCAATTTTCTAGAATTAGGTGTAATTGTGATGAGCCTCCTCATAATTCACTTAAATCCTCTGGTAGACTTTCATTTATTTCAATCAACAAAATGGCAACAGACCCTTTAAAAAAGGAGGATTTAATGTGACTTCTTAAAGTCATATAGACATTAAGATGTAGGACACATTTAAGCTGTCTGATTGTACTGCTGGTCTAATGCCTAAGTATTAATCTGTCACAATGTCAAATTACATACATTTAGGCTTTTTCTTTAGTTAAACGTGTCTGCACTTAACAAACTCATAGTGTAAAAAAATCAGGAGTGCAATTAGAATGTCATCTTTCCTGTAGATGACTTAAGAAAAGCATGAATCAGAGCCTAACAGCCAACATAATTTCATAGATAATCATGGCAAAATTATGGTAGTGCAACAATTTGAAGGGAGTACAGTGAGTGAGACTAGCAGACAGTGATGATCAACTATTCATCTCCACCATCTGCCACACATGCTCTTTATTTGTTTTTGTTTTTGCCAATATTTTCGGGTTTGACTTGGCCAGCAGTGGGTATCACATAGGAAAGGAGGTTTCATGGTGCAAACAGATTTTCCCGTGTGAGCAATGAATTCACTTCACTGGTTATTCTGCAGTTCTTAGGAAAAGAAGACTGGCTGCAGGGAATTAATTTCTGCAGGTCTTTGTATATTGGCCAGTGTCTTATACAATTCAAATAAATCAATTCTATCAGAAACAAATAGATAAAACTACAGGTATTGTTAGCAATAGAAATCATCACTAAAGAGAGTTTCCTTTAAATGACACAATTAAAATTTATGTGAACTGTATTAACCATTTGGTGGTACTTTGTGAATACTACAGTGAATCATCAGATGGAAAAAAACTGGCAATCTCTGCTTTCTAACTTGTCATCTTTCCCTGTTCCGCAAATAAGCCAAGGACTAGTGGAATTGAGATTTGCTATGGCAGGACATAAAATCTCAGGGGAAATTCCAAGATGAAGAGGAAATAAGAAGAAATGGACTTAACTGCACAAAACTGGCATGAAGGTTCCAGGCTTAAGGAAGATGGGTCCCACTATTGTGGTAGTATAACCTCCAATACTATATTTATTCATACATTCAATAAATTGGCTGGGTGAGGTGGCTCAGGTCTTTATTCCCAGCACCTTGAGAGGCTGAGGTGAGCAGATCACTTGAGGCCAGGAGTTCAAGACTTGCCTGGCCAACATGGCAAAACCCCCTCTCTACTAAAAAAAAAAAAAAAAAAAAAAAAAAAAAAAAAAAAAAAAAAAAAAATTGCTGGGTATAATGTATAATGGTGCACACCTGCAATCCTAGCTACACAGGAGGCTGAGGCATGAGAATCTCTTCAACCTAGGAGGCAGTTTGCAGTGAGCCAAGATCACGCCACTACACTTCAGCCTCCAGCCTGGATGACAGAGATTCTGTATCAAAAAAAGAAAAGAAAAGAAAAGAAAAGAAAAGAAAAGGAAAGAAAAGAAAAGGAAAGAAAAGAAAAAGAAAGAAAGAAAGAAAGAAAGAAAGAAAGAAAGAAAGAAAGAAAAGAGAGGATACGTCAAGCACTGTTCTAAGAAATAGACTAGTTGTAGTCTAATAACTAGTTGTATATTATCCCATTTTACAGGTGAGGAAGCTATGGCACAAAGAAGTTAAGTGAGTTACCCAAGAGCTTGCATCTGCTGAGTGGCAGAATTAGGTTACACACCCAAGTAGTCTGATGTCAGACCTGTGCTTGTAACCATGACATTATACAACATCTTGATCTACAAGACATAAATGTACAGATACTTCTTGACTTACAGTGAGGTTATGGCTCAATAAATCCATTGTAAATTGAAAATATCATTAAGTTAAAATGTATGTAATACTACTAACCTACTGAATACCATAGCTTAGCCAAGCCCAGGCTGAAGGTGCTCAGAACATTAGCCTGCAGTTGAGCAAACTCATCAGACAACACAGTGCACTGTGAGTACCAGTTGTTCACCCTCGAGATCCTCTGGATGACCAGGAAGTGTGGCTCACTGCCACTTCCTAGCATCACGAGAGATTATTGTACTGAATGTCATTAGCCTGGGAAAAGATAAAAGATAAAAATTCAAAACTTGAACTATGTTTTCTACAGAATGCTTATCACTTGCACACTATCATAAAGTCCAAAAATCATATGCCAAACTGTCATATGCCAGGGGCAGTTTGTGCTATAAACTCAGAAAGAAGAAAATCTTCTGTGTCTAAGCTGAATCAAACCACAAAAGTACTCCTCTATATGTAGAAGAAGAAAGCTGTGAAAAGTAGCATCCCCAGATGTCAGATATAATGGTAACTACAAAAGTCTTAGCTTTAAATAAGAGGAACATTTTTAGCTTGGACAGATAGAAAGGTGAAAACTTGAGAGTGTGTGTTGGGAAGATTCCAGGGCCAAACCACACTCAGATGTGACTGTTGGTGTCCAACCTGTTTTTCCTGGGGGTTTTCTCCCACAGCTGTCCCTCAGTCAGTCCTTGAATGAGATGGAAAATTTTGTACCCAAGTCAAAATAAAGAGACAAAATTACTGTGTTAGTAAAAAGCCTCAAACTTCCACTATTATTAAAGCCATATTCAGCTAAAAAAAAAAAAAAAAGGTTTATCTTCACAGGATAGGTCTATTTTAAATTCTACATGGCAAGAAGACAACTCGTTTATGAGGTTTTGGATTATTGTCATTTCACAGAAAGAAAAGCCATGTTTGGAAACCACAGCATGCTGGGCCAAACTAAGAATGGGAGATGTTGAACCACCCCTTGGCGAATTAGATGTGAGAAGCAGAAATAAATGCTTAACAACAGAATAAAGCAGTATGATTTGGACAGTTGTTTCTGGCAAACAAAGCATCAAAGAGATTATGTAGGACATATTAATCACAATTGGGTTGGTTCTATTGGAAAAGAACGTACAGATTTCTTAAGAGAAAATGAACACAAAGCAGTATTTCAGCTGTGCTTCACCAACCTGACTTCCTACATTAATCAAGTAATTGGATAATATCTGAAATTTTAGTTCATTTTGGTTGTATGGTCACAATCTATGAAGCTAATAAATAATCTGTAGGAATGGGGAAAAGCTATGTATATAAAAAGACAATGAGGTAAGAAGGTAGTAGAGCACTCAAGTACATTCCTATACCTAGCACGTTTAATAATTGTATCTTGGCACACAAAGACCAAGGAACCATGCATGTGTAATCTTTCACTTTCACTTTCACTTGTGATTGTTTAGAGAAATCAATGAATCGGGGTAGTTAACACTCAGGTATTGGAACAAAGGAAGTCTGCTTTGAGTCCACATTCTGCCACTTATCAACTATGTTCTTTAGCAAGTTATTTAAATCTGAGTCTATCTCATTGGGTTGTCTTGAGAATTAAATGAGAAAATGCACATTGAGTGCTTAGCATAATGATATACACATTAAAGCACCTAACATATTTTTCTGCTGTTATCACTACTGATACAGACAGGAGGCAGGGAAATACTGCTTAGAAGACTGCAAGGTCCCTGGTGAGGGCTCCACCCTTGAGGCTGGACCCACAGCCCTAATGAGAACATGTATTCCTATTCTCCCGCTTGAATGTTGCCTTTTCCCAAACCACCCTGGCCTGTCACACCACCTCAGCTCCACTGGCAGAAAAATAGAGTGGCATGGCAGAGAAGGAAAGAAGAGAAGAAGCAGCTGGACATGGAGGGGAGAAGAGGCAGCTGGACATTGGAGACTAAGGTTGGACAGAAGTTCGGCTGGAGATGGATGAATAGGAGTTTGGCTGGGAACAGTTGGAGAGGAGTTCGGCCTCCTCTCTGAACTCTTCTCCCTCCATCCCCTTTCCAGCTCCCCATCCCACTGACAGCCACTTCCATTGCTTCAAAAAATCCTCTGCATATACCACTCTTCAATCTGTTCATGTGACCTGATTCTTCCTGGACGCTGAACAAGAATTCTGGGTGCACTGGGTGTGGGAACCTAGAAAGGCTGTCACACTGATTCTTCACTGAGCTGTTTAACACTTAAGCCATCTATGGACAGCAAAGCTAAAAGAGCATTATTTGTAACACACAACCTCGGGGGCTCCAGAGGTCATGGAAAACCTCTAGATGCTGCCATGGGCCACTATGGGGTTCATTCCTGTTGGTGCCCAAAGGCACTTGCCCTGGCTCCTGCACCTGCTTACCTGCATGCTTTTCCTCCCACAAGGGCTTTGAACACAGTGGCAGCTGAGTAAACAAGCCACCCCTTTCAGAAGTCCCGCAAGGGGGTCAAGGGAACTCTCCCATCTCACTACTAGTGCTTTAACTACTATTCTATGTATTCTTTCCACCACACATATTTGAATGATAGAATATTGATTCTTTATTATTGAAAACTATATATTTTTACTAATACCCTCTTTCCTGGCATAAATTAAAGGTGTCAAAATCTTAAATTTGTGTATGTTTACCAATAAGAAAATGAAAGATTACAGACTCATTTTTTTTGTTACAAATTTATGGTACCAAAAATATTTCTTTTAAATAAAGCCCCTTAAAAAGTAGCTTAAAAATATAGCTTGTAGGGTTACTTATTTAAAAAGTATTAAAATTAACAAATATAAAAAACGCACATTGTAAGAAGCTTAGAAAAATAATTACAAAATAATTTAATTTCAAAGATTAGGTGTACAAAAGTTAATGATTTTCTGACAGTTGGCATTGTATTTTATAATTACTAGCTGTTCAAAGTTAACTGAAACTTAATCTTTTGTGACTTGCAGATTCATAATAATAAAGGTTATAAATAATAATTAGTACTCTGTCATCTACTTAACCAGGTATAATCTCTCATTTCCCCCAAAGAAACAATTTTTATATAATTACTATTCTATATATTTTAGAATCACATTTTTTACTGCTTAAATCCCAATTTACTTTAAAAAAAAAAAAGGGACATGAAAAGAAGGTAAAATTGAGAAAATTAAAGAGAATGTCTGTCTTCAACACACTATCATCTCTACCCTATACTTAGATGGACTTTACAAGTATATCAGCATTTGAAAAAAATAATCTAAAGAATCTTTAAACAGATTAGAAAGTATAAAAGGTACAGGATTTCAGTAATGTGCATCAAATAACCTTCAAGAAGAGGGGGAAAAGTTAGAAAACAGCTTTCTGCTCTGCATATTAAGTAGGCTAAACAATCCACAGCTTAAATGCAAAAGCAAGAGAATTAAAAGGGAAAACAAATATCTTGAGAAGACTTGTCTTTTAAAGTAGCTGTCAAGGAGAACCTACTTTTCTGAAAAAAACGCTAGCAATGAGTTATGGGATTTATTTATCCTTTAGGCTGTATTAAGTAGTGTCATTTAACTATTAAAAATGTCCAGTCAAAGTGAGGACTAGTTATCAGCCCATGATATACCTACATGGCTTCCAAAGAGCACACGGGGATTTGGTGGGATTAAATATATTTAGAATTGCAGTCAGAGTCAGGATTCTGAAGAAGATGATCTAAGAAGTATCTGATGAGTTATACATTATTCATGAATTTTGGAAAACAGTACAATATGCTGCTTACGGTTGTGTCCAGATAGTTATGGCTAAATAATCTGAAATAGTCATCATCAGACTTGCTTTTGCTTCTTTGGGGGAAAAAAAAAACCTCAAAACACCTCTGGCTAAATTGTGATTCAGATCTAATAATGATTCTGTTGAATACTTAACCCCAGGGCTGCTAACCGACAAGGAGAAGCACCAAGAACTTTTTCCTCCTGAGCAAGATATAATTAAATCTGCTACCTTGTAGATAACTAAAGAGATCCATGTATTTTTTTTTTCTTCCTACAAAATGGAATTCCTTACAGATGAATCACCAAGTTACTATCATTATGCTAAATTAGGTTATTTTAAACTAAGTTGGAGTAACTTAAAACAAATAAGTTTTATGAGAGATGCGTTTTCTTCTACCACTGAGTTGTTTTCAAATGTACAAAGCTGTTCTTATTTGGACATTGGCAGTGCTTATCTTGGTATATGGAAAACTAACAGCAACTACAAATTCTCAACTAGTAATCATATTTTCCTGACTGTATATAAAAAGATACAGGAACATAAAAGGTCCACAAAGATAAAATGTCTCTGACGTCCAAGCATCCACAGATTATTATACTGCTGCTTGAAGCAAGGCACAGGATATCAGACTTAAATAAATAAGTTATTCTTTTTTTTTTTTTTGAGACAGAGTCTCGCTCTGTCGCCCAGGCTGGAGTGCAGTGGCCAGATCTCGGCTCACTGCAAGCTCTGCCTCCCAGGTTTACGCCATTCTCCTGCCTCAGCCTCCCGAGTAGCTGGGACTACAGGCACCCGCCACCTCACCCGGCTAGTTTTTTTGCATTTTTTAGTAGAGACGGGGTTTCACCGTGTTAGCCAGGATGGTCTCGATCTCCTGACCTCGTGATCCACCCGTCTCGGCCTCCCAAAGTGCTGGGATTACAGGCTTGAGCCACCACGCCCGGCCAATAAATTATTCTTAAATTAATTATTCTTAAATTTATTAGCAAACTTTTACAGATGAAACTCTTCTAATTTGTATCTCTACAGTTAAGGCAGCAAATCATAGTCACTGATATTTTTCTTACACTTCCTTCCTTCCTAATGATGTTCTGTCATTAAAAAGACAGATAATTTATATATACTGCCTCCTCTCCTCAAAATTTGTCTTAAATGAATATTGTATTCAACCTAAGTTGAGTTTGGTTAAAAATGCCTTTTTTCCTCTTGCAGCACCTGGACATAAAAATGAAGACAACTTGCAAAGGACATACCAGCCCCAAAACATCTTTATCTTTACAGGGACCTGTGAATAATGAAAATGTCCTGATTACATCCAGCACATCAGCATTAATTAAGATAAATGACTAAGTTATCATTATGAGTGGCATGCATTTATCTACATAAAGGTAAGGCTAGCTTTGGGCACACAAAAGACTATGTAAGTGTAAGCTATCATCATTACCATAATCATCATCATGGGAATTGATTATTCCGTGCCTGGCACAATTGAGGGCATCTTCTTTATTGAACGAAGAAGAGAAAGGGGCAAGTGTTGCATTCATTTCTCAGAGGGTTAAAAATAAGAAACAGATGCCAAATGATTCATTCAACTAGCTAATCTAGACAGTGAAAGAGGTAAAAAAGGATTTGGCTAAACTAGGGCCCCCTGAGTAACCATACCTGCTTTCTAACCCTGACACTCATCTATGGGTTTATGCAAGTTAATTACCCTTGCTTAGCCACTGCCTCTTTATTTGCTTGGAGGGACATTGCAGAGAACAAATGAGATTCTGTACCTCAAATTTCTAGATATATTTCCGTAAGTGGTTTTCAGTAAATATGAATTTAAGAAAGGGAAGAATGAGGAAATAAAATAAGGAAAGCTGGATCCTGATTTTATCATCTTTTCTTTCATCTAAGTTATACCTAATTTTCAGTGAACATATGGGAGATGTAATGTACAGATTGACAAAAAAAAAAAAAAAATGAAAGAAAAGACTGAAAAGAAAAAAAAATGGAGGAAGCTTGGGGAAGAAAATAAAAAAAAGGAAAGGAATAGAAAAAAGAAGATTTAAAAAAAAAACAAGAAGGAAAGGAGGAAAAAATAAAAGAAATAAGGATGAACAGGAAAGGAAGAAAGAATGGAAGGATGTATGAGGAAAGTAAGAAGAGGGAAATGGAAGAAAAAAACGGGAAGAAAAAATAAAATAGAGAAAGGTAATCAGTTTCTTAATTCGATATGTGACTTGTAGAATAATTTATATTTGCCATTGACTTTGTTACAGTGGGTAGCTAGTGAGACAGGAACGGGGCAGGAGACAACCCTCACACCCACCAGAAAAGGCAGTTGTTACACTGACTCTCTAAAATAATCATTGGTTGCAGCCAGCACCAGGAAAACGCAGGTTACCTATAGATAGAAAAAAAACCCTGAAACCAGTAGCTTTCTGATAAGATCTGTGGACTTAGGCGAGTGGGCTCACACATGCGCATTAAGAGGGAAAATGGCAGAATTTAACTGGTATATGACCTTCTGGCGCATTCCACCGGAGAAGGGAAGAATGCCTCAGCTTCTTCTGGAGCATGTGCATAACTCCAGTACCCGCACCGCACATGCTCGCCTCCCAAGCACTAAGCAGACCATGTCACATGTGAATAATCCACGCCAAAAGAAGAATCCAGGGTTAAGGGACACAAGACCCCATAAGAATGCCGACATATAACACCCCATGTCAAAAGGTCAAACTCCAGCACTTGTACTTCAAGTCGCCTGCTTGGGCCTCTTTCAAGTATACTTTTCTTCCTTTGGTTCCTGCTCTAAAGCTTTTTAATAAACTTCGACCCCTGCTTTAAAACTTGTCTCAATCTCTTTTTCCACCTTACGCCCCCCAGTCAAATTCTTTCTTCTGAGAAAGCAAGAATTGAGGTTGCTGCAGACCCATATGGATTTGTGGTTGGTAAAAACTTTATGTAGATTTTCAGCTCTGCCTTAAGGTAAAGTGTGTGGATTAATTATAACCCTTGACTCTCAATGGTTACAGACCTATGACAGATTGATCTGGGCTCAATTAATTAGATGCTGTGTTAGAGCTAGGAGTCTTCTTTTTTACAGGTATGGGCAGGTTGTAATGTAAGAACAAAACATAATTTAAAAAATGACTGTACAGGATATTACTACCTTGGCATGAAAAATAACAGAGAATGTGTGAGTCGATCACTAATTTTCCATGATGAGGAAAGAAAATATACAAATGCCTTATGAAATGAATCTAAAACTAGAACATGGTAGGCAAGTTAATGAAAAATTATGGTCCTAGCAAGAAACAAAAACTAGGGAAAAAAATGTAGATTGATGACACCGAAGACTTGCATATTTTATATTATCTACCTTTAATCTCAAAATGTTTTTAGTAGCACTCCTAGAGGAGTAAGCCAACAGGAGCTGTTACATATATACTGAGGTTTACGATTTTCTCTTGCTTTTTTTTTTTTTTTTCCTTTCTTTTTCTTTTTAAAAACTTGATCCTTGGGGATTGAAATCTAACCATTAAGTTTTCTGGATGTTTTAACTAGTCTTTTCATTGTGTTAAAGAACATCTACTTTAGGCTCTTTCTATGTTAGTGTTTTTGGTATTTTAAATAAGTATCACTATTGGTTAGAAGGTCTTCATCTGTTCTCTCTTACTTTATCCTTAGCTCTTGTTCATTTGTACCATTAGTACCAAAACTATGGCTTTAAATTGAGGGCAGAATATCCCAAAACAGATTTGAAATTAGATACTACTCAGGTTGACATCCTGTTTTTCTTTTTCTTCTTCTTCTTTTTTTTTTTTTTTTTCTTTTTTAGGAGTTACTGACACTAAACATGTTTTCAACTAAAATCTTTCTTAAACTGTAAAGATGATTGATCAGCTTCGCAGGACGGAGAGACCTCCAAATGACTTGGCTAGCCAGAGGCATAAATTTTAGAACAACATTAAAAAAATGTTAGTTGGGAATTGTTTAATATTCCACAAGAAGAACAACTAATGACCTAAAAGTAGAGAATTTACAGTTTCCAGTCGCTGATACCAATTCCCTTTCAAAGTAAATCTGAGTGCTACAAGGACAGTAGAACTTTCATCATAATTTACACAAGCTTGGCTACCTTCTTACAATGCTGGACATGGATTTTTAAAAGAATCATGGTTTTTTATAAGTCATTGAGGGGACATCTTACTTATATGCAGAATTTTTCACTCAGATATTTATTCAACAAATAGTTACTGTGTATCTCCTTCCCAGGGATTGTGAAGGAAACGCAATTTAAATGTGAATCCTATCTTCAAGATGGGAGAATCTAGGAAAGCGAATAAGTATAGAAGTAACTTTAATCCATGTTAGAAAGCACTGACTTTCATAAAAGAATTACAATAAATTATGTGAAATGTTCCAGGAATAATAAAAACAAACAAAACGTAGATTTTCTGATTGAGCCGGTCATTAGAAATGAAATGTTGGTCCCTAACAGTTCTGACCCACCTTCATGACAGAATTCCTTAACAACCCCTCTACCCATCCTTTCTACTAGAGACTGACCTCTACATCAGAGTCCTACCACATGTCATTACTCAGTATTGGATGATAGATAAAAATATTTTTCATCCCTAAATATGGCAAATGATTTTTTTCCTTGTAAATTTCAATTATCTCCATCATTATATTCTATCAAGGAACAAATATAGCCTTATTCAAACTGGAAAATTCGTGGTTTTAGCAATAGCAATATTATAATTATGCTAACATCCCAGGAGGAAATAAACATACTGGACTGATAAAATATTTTGCCTAGAAAACTGCTTGGCACATTTCGTAATACATAATAAAAAATTGGGGGATAAATGAATTAATGAATTCTAAAATATTAACTATGTCTCTGCATTCTAATATTTCTTATTCTGTCAAATGCTTCAGATATATATGGGAGTCTTGAATGTGTTCCTCAATGTAAAGCTCAGTGCCCTTAATGGAACTAGAGAAAATAAAAAAGCTCTAGGGTACGGCACCCATTTGCTAAACTGACTTGTAATCACGTGAGGTTAGCCCAGGTAATCAGGTTTACTGACATTTTACTCAAGACAGATTCCAGAGCATCTTTAACTTCCCTAGTTGTTAAAATTTTAAAACACAATCTGGTATATATTATATAAAATCTAGGCCAGGAACGGTGGCTCACGCCTGTAATGCCAGCACTTTGGGGAGACGGGGCGGGTGGATCACTTGAGGTCTGGAGTTCAGCCTGACCAACATGGTGAAACCCTGTCTCTACTAAAAATACAAAATCAGTCGGACAAAATACAAAAAACTAAACATACAAAATTAACCAGACGTGGTGGCGCATGCCTGTAATCCCAGCTACTTGGGAGTCTGAGACAGGAGAATCACTTGAACCCAGGAGGCAGAGGTTGCAGTGAGCCAAGACTGCACCATTGCACTCTAGCCTGGGCAAGAAGAGCTAAACTCCATCTAAAAAAAAAAGACAAAAACGAACAAACAAAAAACTCCCACAAATATTCAGTCTGAATGTTAGATAATATATAATATGTTATTTATGGTATAGTGCTATATACACACTTACTATTGACACTCACACTCACCTTGGTTTGTGTATTTTACAGTTGTATTAATTCTTTCTTTTCCCTTTTTATGTTATCCTACTCAACTTCCTGTATGCAACTTGCATTTGAGACCATACTGAGAGAAAAACCTGAGATAAGATTTTTTTCCAAGGATAACAAAGTCACCGTGATCTGCATGGGGTCTCTCAAGCAGCCCCATCAACTACTTGTGCAAACGATGGTGCCAATGCCACTGGAAATGCCTCCTCAGTGGTCAAGACAAGCTTTGTCTACTTCAGTTCCCTCTCAGGGAAAGTGATATCAATACAGTGTCACTAAGGCTTTCGATGTGTTGGTAGGCTTTCATAGCGTCATGTTACACGTTTCTATGAACCACATGCTCATTTTGGTTACTGCCTATAACAACCAGAAAAGTATGCAAGCAGTGTTTATGGACCCTTTGTATAACCAAATCCACTTTTGGTAAACCAAAGATGCCTCATGCTTTTCCAGAGAATTACAGGTCTAAGGGTGTCCAGGTACCATGATTCCTGCAGGAACTCAACAAAGACTGAGAGATGCTTCAAGGTATTTTGGGCATAAAACAGACTCTTGTAGTGTCAGAGGCACTTATTTTAGAGGGCTTGGATTTTTTGGGATCATTTCTCTCCCCTCTATTGACCAGGTGGAGTCTTGTAGAAATCTAATTAACCTGCATATAGAGAGGGACTTTAATATAGTCTATAGCTCCCAGGAATAAGACAATGAAGACTTATTACATGATTACATTTTTTCTAAATTCTTTGCAAATAATATTATTTTGGTGCACTGGAGGAAGAAGAATGAAGCCAAACTTAAGGCCTGTGGATACAATGGAGGTTTTTCTTATCTGTTTTGCAAGAAAAAGAATAAACGTGAATTCAGTAGTGATAATGGACTGAATTTTCTGAGCTGGCAAAATGTATATTTTAAACTGATTTTCTGTTGTGTGAGATCCAATTACTTCTGTTAAACCACTTTAAAATTCAATATAGCTTCCTCCTATCCATGACTATTAGAAAGAGGGAAAGCACAGAATATGTATTTTCTAAGAATTCTTTTCCTAGTTATGTGAATCATAATAAAGAATTCATCACATTACACTGGTAATAATTACTGATAGTAAAGTTTAAGAGAAAACAAGAATCCTACTGTTTTCCATAAAGCTTACACAATATACATACATAAGAAACTTGAAAAATAAATTACATGATCACACTATCCACAGAAAAATAATGAGCTGAAAGTAAAGAATTCTTATTAAATAGCTACACATATTTCAAAACAAATATGTAAAGATGTCATTTCAATTATTTAAGAAAACTACTTTTTCTTCCTCAGTTGAATATCTCAGAGGGAATAAAAATTATCCATAATATAATAATATAATAAAAAGTCAGAGGATTGATAATACCAGTTAATATACTTTTAAAAACCATTTTATACAGAAAAATCTTCCAGATACACTGCTTGTTCGTAAGCCTCTTTGCATTTATCATTCAATACATGCATTTCTATTAAATTCAAGCTACACATGACAACTTAATTTGTATGTGCTGTTTTTTCTGTACTGTATTATACTGTGTATGTTGTTTCTTCTATTTGCAGATTTTCAGTAAGTGAAAGTGGAGGAGGGAGGGAAACGGGTCAGAAGTGACAGCAAAACTGAATCAGTGCGTCCCATGCCAATGAAGTAATGAAAACCCGCACTGTTCTTACAGTGGCAATAATGAATATAAATAGACAAAGGGCGTTGAATAGCTACTGGGAGAAAAAGAATAAAGCATCCATTTCAAGAAAGAACCCTTTTCTGCCATCACAGATAGCTTTGTGGACTGGCTAAATTAGAATGCCATATAACAATTTCATGCTTTAAGAGAAGACTTTGAAAGATAGCTCTCACATATTTTTATTTAAGGGATCTGATTAAATAATAGGAATTTTGCTTGTTGTATTAGCTGTATATGCTCACCTCTCTCTCCCTTTCTCTCTCCTCTACCCCTGCCATTTTCCTTTGCTTCCTCTCTCTTCCTCCTCCCTCCCCATCTCTCCGTGTGTGTGTGTGTGTGTGTGTGTGTGTGTGTGTATGGTGAGTGACTTTGGAATAAACACTGATAAAATTGATCCAATAAATTTCATACTTTAATGATGCAATTTCATGGAGGGCCTAAAATCAAGCCCAATTTGGTACTATCAGAAGAGTATTTTGAACGCAGATTTGAGGTAATTTATAGGTCAATATCTGAATTGTGATCATTTTACATAGGAAACAGTATTTATACCTGATAACCATATGTCAGTTTATTTCAAGGTAATATGCTAGGTTACCATATTGTCAAAATACTTGCATTATAATCGAGACCATCCTGGCGAACACGGTGAAACCCCGTCTCCACTAAAAAATTACAAAAAACTAGCCGGGTGAGGTGGCGAGCGCCAGTAGTCCCAGCTACTCGGGAGGCTGAGGCAGGAGAATGGCGTAAACCCGGGAGGCGGAGCTTGCAGTGAGCTGAGATCTGCCACTGTACTCCAGCTCCAGCCTGGGCGGCAGAGCGAAACTCCGTCTCAAAAAAAAAAAAAAAAAAAAAAAAACTTGCATTATAATGGATTCTGGATATTTTACATAATACCAATATGCAGATTTATTATTTACCCAAAGATGCCATGCAGATATGTAATTACTCATCAACTAATTGTCTAAAGTAGTATATGTGTAATTACATTAGGCAATTTCTACTGATTAGAAAAGTTTTTAATTGAAAAATGAGGATAGAATAATAAAAAACATTTTGATGATAGATTAAAAATGCTTAAATTTTAGGCCAACTGCAGTGGCTCATGCATGTAATTCCAGCACTTTGTGAGGCCAAGGCCGGTGGATCACCTGAGGTCAGGATTTGGAGACCAGCCTGGCCAACATGGTGAAACCTAGTCTCTACTAAAAATATTAAAAATTAGCCAAGTCCGGTGTCGGGTGCTTATAATCCCAGCTACCAGGGAAGCTGAGGCAAGAGAATGGCTTGAACCTGGGAGGTGGAGGTTGCAGTGAGCTGAGACCATGCCACTGGATTCCAGCCAGGCGACAGAGTGACTCTCCATCTCAAAAAATAATAATAATAATGATCAAAACAAAAATAAACCAGAAAGGTTAACTTTTAAATTTCAAAAACTGTAACTAAATTAAATTTAACATTAAAAGGATGGTAGATGGTCACTAAGAGTTATTTCGAAGAAATAAATAGAGTTATTTCTATTCCAGTTGCTGTTTTTAATTATGAGCTTCTTCTCAATAGGAAACAATCCCACAGAGAACTGAAACAATTTATTTTAAATACTGTAAACAACAGAGAGGCTTTGCTTCTTGGATCTGAGATTCCTGTTCATCCTGAGAGCTCACAGCATGTTACGCCAACTGAACATACAGTATTTTTTATACCTATCTGCTCAAACAACAATTTTTTATACCTATCTGCTCAAAACTCAATAGATAAAATGCCTTGTTCTATTTCTGAAAATGTATAAGGATAATTCCTGAAACTACACAAATTAAAATAAACTATTTTATTTAAGTAAATTTTGGATTTGTTTATGCAGTGTGAGACTATACATGGGTAATTTATAGGAGAAGCCATATAAAATGCCTCAGTTTTAGCTCCTCTATGTCACAAAAGTTAAAAATGATAATATATTTATATGGAAAAGGAGAAAAATAATACCAACATGTCCTACATGAGGACCTTTTGTATTCTGGTTAAGTATGGCTTTTAAGATGTAAGTAAGTATCACCACAATTAAAATACAGCAAAAGATACTTAACTTTAATAATGCAATTATTCTATGGTTTTCTTTTAATAAGCAAAGTCAAATGTAAAATTCTTTCAGCTTACCACTTGACCTTGTTGATGTTGGCGGGTGCTAAACAGTCTAAAAAATGGAATTTATGGAGTTCATTTATTTGTAAATATTATGGGAAATGACAGGCATGCTAACAAAACACTGGAATAAAAGGCAGTTATCATTTGAACAAAATTTTGATCTATGACAACTCAAAAATTTTCCAATAAACAATCTCTAAATACAGACAAAAGAAGGTCAATTTTAGTATTAAATAGCATTTTTGCTTGTAATGGTTAGACCTGCTTGCTTAAAACAAAAAAATACCAATAAGAATAAAAAAGGGAGTACAAAGAAGACCTGAAAAAAATGAATCAGCTTTCATCTAAACAGGATCTGAGCAATTATGCTGAAATTCATGTAGTGTTCAGAATAGCAGTCCTAGACAGTAAATCTGACTATTATCCCAAATAGCATAATTACCTCCTCTCTACTAAATACTCTATGCTCTTTTCAATAGGAAGGGCAGAGGGAATAATTCTCTGTGGTTATGCAAATCCCGCCTAGAAAGAACACTATCAGTAATAACTATAGGTCAGTTTATTTCAAGATAATATACCAGGTGCCCACATTGTAAAAATACCTGCATTGTAATTCTATTCCAGTTGCTGTTTTTAATTATGAGCTTCTTCTCAATAGGAAACAATCCCACAGAGAACTGAAACAATTTATTTTAAATACTGTAAACAACAGAGAGGCTTTGCTTCTTGGATCTGAGATTCCTGTTCATCCTGAGAGCTCACAGCATGTTACGCCAACTGAACATACAGTATTGATAGATTTTCATTTCAAAATGTTTTGCCTCATGAAAGATGTTAAGTAGAGATTAAAATAGCTTTGGTTTTTAGTAGTAATTATTAAATATTATAAATGTGCTGTCCTAATAGTAGATTTTTTGAAAATATAAATCATTACCTAAACTAAATATGCCAGTCCTACCTCCATTGAACATGAATTCCAAAGAAAACATTTTAAGGCGCAGCTCTGGACATATTCATTCAAAACTATGGATAACTATAAGAATGAAATGTCTGCAAGATTTCTACGCCACATATTAATACCCGAATCTTGTTTCCTTAAGGAAAGACCTGGAAAGTTAGCAAACCTAAGCAGCAATAAACTGAAAGGTTTCTATCACTAGAAACTAAGTGGCAAGTTAGTATATAAAAAGGTAGTCAAATGGGATTGAATTAAATTTCAAGAAAAGTAAGTATCTCAGTTAACTAGCATCTGTGCCCATACTTAATTTCTAGATTTTACAATAATGCACTCATGGTTTTAAATGTTGACTCATTAATTCATTCAATTTTTTGATTCCCACTTTAGAGATGGATCACAAAATCATTAAGTAAATTGCTCAAACCATTATGTTTTTTAAAAATTCCAGGCTGGATTTGAGCTCTTGTCTATCTTCAGGGACGATGACATACTAATGGAAAAGTAAAGTTGATGCCAATAGTTAGAGCATAAGAGAAAAGAATGTAAAAACTATAATTCTTTGCAGGAATGATTTGGCACTGCAGAGGTTTCGAGTTAGTTACATGTTAGGGTTGAGAAGTGCCTTTTCTTCTAACTACTTGTTCTTAGAGTGTCTATAACATAGTATTGCTTATTGTTCTTAGAACATAGCCTCTTTCACACTTCTGTACCTTTGAGTGTTGTCGTTATATTTGTTTGTTTTATCATGATGTGAGATTATACCCACACACGAAAATTTGTGGGAGTCCAAGATGGGCAGATCACCTGAAGTCAGGAGTTTGAGACCAGCCTGGCTAACATGGCAAAACCCTGTCTCTATTAAAAATACAAACAATCACCTGGGTGTGGTTGTGGACTCCTGTGATCCCTGCAACTTGGGAGGCTGAGGCAGGAAGAATAGCTTGAACCTGGGAGGCTGAGGTTGCAGTGAGCCAAGGTGGCACCATTGAACTCCAGCCTGAGCAACAGAGCGAGACTTCATCTCAGAAAAAAATTAAAAATTGTAACTAATATCTATGGATTTTAAGGCAGTAAATTACTGAAAATGTTGAATTTCTTTTTAAATCTTATTTTTAACTGCCAATTACAAAATACGCTTTGGGCTAAATATAAGGTACATCAAGGATATTTGCTCGTAGTTTGTAATAATAATTAAATTACCTGGAATAAATATGAACCATATATTATACATTATGAATTCACAAATATACTAATACTTACCCTCAATCACAGTATTCTACCTGGTGACTCTATGATAACTGTTAATTCCTGTCTGTCAATATGGAATTCTGTTAAATTTAATAGTAATTTGCAACACGTCATAGCAAAGTGTCCTACATTAATATAAACTTGACCTTTACATGATGTAAATATTTTTTCTTTTTTTTTTTTTTTCTTTTTGAGATGGAGTCTCCCTCTGTCACCCAGGCTGGAGTGCAGTGGCGCTATCTCGGCTCACTGCAAACTCCGCCTCCCGGGTTCACGCCATTCTCCTGCCTCAGCCTCCCCAGTAGCTGGGACTACAGGTGCCCACCACCATGCCCGGCTAATTTTTTGTATTTTTTGTAGAGACAGGGGTTCACCGGGTTAGCCAGGATGGTCTCAATGTCCTGACCTCGTGATCCACCTGGCTGGGCCTCGTAAAGTGCTGAGATTAGAGGCGTGAGCCACCATCCCGGCCTGGTGTTCAATGTTTTAAGATATGTCTTCTGATATCCAAAGTCATGAACTGCTTGTCAAAATAATGAGTTTTCTTAAACAAAATATGTTGTTGTATATATAGAGATAAACAAACAGTTTTAAAGTTTTCAGTTTTAGTAGCAAAATTCCTTGTTTTATATCTAATGGAACTTCACAACCCCTAGTTTCCATATGTGAACAAATAAAATATTTGCATTGTTTTTAGGAAAAGATTACTAAAAATAAAGGTTGGTAGCAAATCGTGAACACAACTTAAAACTTGTACAAAGTTGTCAGATATTTGATTAGCTGTTTCTTCTCTTTCCACTAAGCAGCTTTGCTGAAAATAAAAACTGTAGGTGTTAAGGGTGTCACTTTGGAATCAGAGTGTCTGTGTTTGAATGATAGATTCACTAATAAGACACATGGCCTTACATATGCCCCAAGAGTACTCTTTGCTTCAATTTTCTCAGCAGAAAACTGGGCTAAAAATAGTATTTACCATTCATTGATTGGTGTAAGAATTAAGTTAAATAAGCAATTCAGAGAAATTACTCAGAACAAGCCTAGGTAGGCATAAATGCTTTAAATTTGTAGTAAATGCTATTCTTATGGTGTTCTAAGTATGCTTTCTATTTCTGATTAATACTATTAAGCCTTCATGAACAACAAACCTTCTTTCACACCAGTTTATGCTGAAATTAAAAAAATTTAGGATGACCTCCAGTTAAGTCAAGGTTAGAGTGTAATGGCGTCTGCCTATTTATAGAGATATGGAAGCCAATTTATGAATCCATTGCTTAGATTGTCAGCATCATGTGAAATACTGAATGTACCAATGGCAATGTCTGTGGGACATGGTGGAGTACTTATGTTTGGTATTTAAGAATACATATTTTGGAAAGCAAACCTTGTCTTCAATAGTTTCAACTAAAGGAATATTGATTTGGTGAAGGCTGCCAGAGATAAACCCTTGAAATGGTTATACTTGTGAGAAGCACACTACAATGAGTATATATTAGTCCCATTCTCTGTATATTATAAAATAAATAAACACATTCAAACCTAGAGGCAGCAGTCACGAACACCTAGCTAAATACTATTCATTACAGTAATTTTACCTTTGAATAAATAAATCTCTATTATGTAACGTTCTAACAACAAACTTGACTTTATCCTTGCACAATCTTATAATTTGACTATTTCATGGTATTTTTTTGCACTGTTTTGTTTTATATGGAAAAAGACTGAAGCTAACAACCTTACTTTAATAAGTATGCTTAAAAATATTTCAAAAACAGCCTTGTCAATTATTCTTTTAGCATAGTTATCATGGTAGATTGCTAAAATGGTCATATTTTCCCATATCAATGCATATTTTGCAAAGTGACTTTGCAATTTTTCCTCTCACATGGTAGTCTGTTTTCCCACCATTTTTTTTGAGACGGAGTCTCGCTCTGTCGCCCAGGCTGGAGTACAGTGGCCAGATCTCAGTTCACTGCAAGCTCCGCCTCCCGGGTTTACGCCATTCTCCTGCCTCAGCCTCCCGAGTAGCTGGGGCTACAGGCGCCCGCCACCACGCCGGCTAGTTTTTTTGTATTTTTTTAGTAGAGATAGGGTTTCACCGTGTTAGCCAGGGTGGTCTCGATCTCCTGACCTCGTGATCCGCCCGTCTCGGCCTCCCAAAGTGCTGGGATTACAGGCTTGAGCCACTGCTCCCGGCCTTTCCCACCTTTTAAACTAGGTCTAGCCTTGAGACTTGCTTTGATTAATGGAATGGGGTGGAAGCAACATTGTTACACTCCCAGCCTGTTGCATGCTCCTGCTCTTGTGTCATTTCTGTCATGGCACGGGAACAAGCCTGAGCCAGCCTGTTGGGGCAGAGGTGCACTGTTGTCCTAGCAGAGAACAAATGGAAGAGTTCAGCCAACATTAGCAAAGCAACCCAACACAACCCCTAATGGACCACAGAAGCAGAATGTGTCCCACCAAGAACAGCTCACTATGGCTCAGGTGAGAAGAAATACCCAACTGGTAATAAATGTTTATTGTCTTAAGCCAGTGAGTCTTCATGTCTTCAGGTAGTTTGTTGCACAGCAATGGCTGACAGTATTCTCTGCACAGTTTATCCTTTCTTCTTATATGACTAATGCATATAATGCTCAATGTGTAATTGTGAACAAAAGAATGAATTGATATTTGCTAATACATTATACATCTACAATGTATTGCACAGTTGCTTTACACCAGCCATCTTCTAAACATTTTGCATTTACAATTAATTTTCTCCGCCACAAATATAGCAGCTATGAGCCTTACTTTTCCAGCTGTGAGATAGGTGCCTATGCAATCACAAAAACAAGGTTTGTCTCTTCTGAAATTTTTGCTGAGGATAGTAGAAAACCATGTGGCACAAACACTGATTCATTGAACTAGAAGTTAACAGAGTTAAAAAGATTATTCAATTTTTTGGCACTCGTTTCCCCCATCTCTTTTTCCTGTATAATTAGAAAGTGATTTTTTTTCTTTTCTTTTCTTTTCTTTTTTTTCTATATGTTGTATGTTACAGTCTACTATACTCATTGCTCTATTTTTAGAATATGTCACTACATACTGGCTGGATTTCATATTTTTCTCATTAGTAACTTTTTCAGCAGTCTTTATTATCCTACATTTTAGTTTTGAAAAGAAAAAACTCACCTTTTACTAGGGTAGGACAGAGGAATAGAGTAAATATTTACTGATTTCATACCATAAATATGATCATGGTCTATTTTGGCCTTGGAAATTGAGATAATTTTAAATAAGCTTTGCCTTTGGCTAGCATCAGTGACATAGAAATGTCCTTTTCTGTATTTTTCTTTGGAAATACAACAAACTAAAAACTGCAAGAGTACTATACTTTGTATGTTAACGCATTACCTTAAGTGTTGGTTCATTTTGCTACTATAAAAAAGGTTGATATTTTTGGCTGTCCCTTAAGTAAATTTAATAACAACTACTAATACAAATATTTGCAAAAGTATTTTACATACATCTAATCATAAATATCCACAAAATTCTGATGAGAAAGGTAATTTCATACCCATTTTAAGGAAGATAAATTATTTATTCAAGTTAACATAGAAAAAAGTGACAGTCTAGTTTGACTGACTTCAAAGATTATATTTTTCTCACTAGATTATAAACTACTTTTATTTCTCCCAACTAAGAACTGTGAACATTTTTTAGATATATATAGATATGAAATCTATTACCCCAAAGCCCAAAGTGAAACTGAAGCAAAGAAAAAGATTAGAAACTCTCATCCCAGATGACTAACTCAGTGCTACCTGACTCAGAGGAATATTATACTGACATCTCTTATCATTTTGACTGATGTCCTGTTTCTGTCTCAGAAGAAAAGAACATTTTCCTTCCTCTGTCATCTGTGTGAGCTAAGCAAGCAGGAGATTGCTTTTGACTCATTCTAATTATCAAAACTGCTTTCTCACTCTCATTACATGTCTTTGGTTTCCCTGCTGAACTACATTGCTTCAGCGATTTTGTATGCCAGTTAATGGGCCTTCTAGCACATATATTTTTATCATCCTTCTTTGCTTTATTGTGAGATAGAAAGAAAAAATAATCGAAACGCAAAATGCATTTCTATCACCATTTAGCCTTCAATTTTCATTCTTTCACCCACGTATTCATGTCATTACTTGTATACTATAGTGCTTAGTTATAAAAAAAATTTCATGGGTAATTTTATCAGATATATACCCTGCTTTGAGTGCCTATGAAGATTGTAGAAAGGTTAAAGTTTTGAACAAGAACGATTATTAAAAAAAGTTGGAAACCTAAAAAAAGGGAAATGTAGGAAATAAATAATGATATTAAAATCCTATACTGTGAGTAGTTACCTTAAGCAAATAATCATTCAAAAAGTAAAAGTTATTAGTATAAGTACGATGGAGAAGTTCAAAGAGTAATGCTTAGAAAACCATAACGGATTATTAGGAAAGGCTGAGATGCTCATCCTTTATTAAACACCAAAATCTATAGACTAATGTCAAAGATAAATTATGTGTGTTTTCATCAATCACACCACATGCTACTTCCAGAAATAGAATACTATCCTAAATGGACCATATTTCAGAACCAGTATGATATGTCTAAATAAGATTCCTTCAACATGAGTGTGGCCAATTCACCCAGTATTGTTTCCCTGCTGTGAATAATTTCATGATAACTGATGTGAAATAAACAGTCGAACTCTGGCATTCTGGGGCCAGGAAGTATGGTTAATAATATTAAATAGGAAGTATCATGACATTCATACTTCTGCCTAAAGGCAGATCCACTTTTAGCCCAGAACCCCATCAGGAAGTGGCTCTTCCATCTAAAGAAGCAGAGTATAAAACCTCCTTTTCATCAACAAAGGACACAGGGAAACCTCACTTCATCGCACTCAGAAAGAACCATGCAAATAGCAAGAGCAGCTATATGCTATAGTTAGCACTTACCTGGTGACCAGCATACCACAGAGACCAAAGGAAGAAAAGTAGATCCTCCCCAGCAGCACATCTAAAAATTTTGTACTGTCAGGAAATTTTTGCACAAGTGCTTATATAAAGGCTGACCGTTTCTGTAATTAATATTAAGGTTTCACCTCAAGAAAGTCACTTCCTAGCACAGACATAAGATCAATAATAAAGTGGGATAAGAAAGTCAATGGCAGAACTTTGAAAAGGAATCACAACTGGACTGGAACAGAAATGACTGCCTTAAACATACCTTAAGTTTTTGTTTTGTCTTATTTCTGTTTCAGAAACCATAAAATTAATACTTCTGTTACATACCATACTTTGAAGTTTTAAAAATATATATTCTTTTTTATTTATTTATTTATTTTTGAGACAGAATCTTGCTCTGTCACCCAGGCTGGAGTGCAGTGGCACCATCTTGGCTCAGTGCAAGCTCCCCCTCCAGGGTTCACACCATTCTCCTGTCTCAGCCTCCCAAGTACAGGCGGCCGCCACCACGCCTGGCTAATTTTTTGTATTTTTAGTAGAGACGGAGTTTCACCATGTTAGCCAGGATGGTCTTGATCTCCTGACCTCGTGATCCGCCCACCTCGGCCTCCCAAAGTGCTGGGATTACAGGCGTGAGCCACCACGCCTGGCCAATAACTTTATATATTTAAAGTGTCCTTTACTTATACACAAAGAAGTAAATGAAGTGTGACAGATATTCGGTAAGAATGAATACATCAGTTCAAAGCTAGGTTTAGGATTGAATATTTTCAACAAGGAACTTTATTTCTCATTCTACTTTATATATGAAGGCAGGCGCCATCCTTTGGGTCAAAATGAAACTGTTTTCCATTTTATTAAGTTCAAACGAAGTCTTTGAAATTTCACATACCAATTGTCATGTGTTCCTTAAGGTACACTGGTGCTTTTGTATTAAATAGCTTGTCCAACCTTTTTACCACCTATACCAGCCAAATTTTACCAACACAGCTTTGCATACAAATCTGACTTCCCTTTCAGTTGGCATACTTCTTGTTTGAGCTGGCACTAATTGATCAATACGCTCATACTTCAGCTGTTCAAGCAGCAGCTAACCAGGCAGCCACAACAAACACAATTCTGGCAGCTCCTAATGTGTGTCTCTGCCTGTAATTCAGATGCTGTTTGTAAAGAGTTTACATGTAGACCACGTCGCTCTTAGAAAGCTCAGTGTTAGGATTTTAAACAGACAGCTTATTAGACACACAGTCCTGCAAATTAAATCATTTTAAGTAGTTGCTCAAAATAGTTTGGGAAGACAGAGTGCATGGTAATGTATTTTTATGCACAAAAACTAACATTTTCTTGGACAAGTGTACTGCTATAGAAAATGATAACATTCTGGCAAGAAGCACTAAGCATTGATTCAATTAAGTACTATATCATTTACCTAAAAGAACAAACTGATTTCTTCCCAATGTAAATCATGGAGGTTGTGGAGAGAAGGGGTGTGTATGGGAAAACTAGATGCTTTTTTTTTTTCCCACTTGCTTTAAGTATATTTGGCAGAAAATATAATTTAGTACAATTAGGGATGAGTGCATTTACTCAAAACCTCACACAGTTCATTTCACTGAACACTCTGAGCAGATTCAATGTTAGTCACCATTCTGGGTGTTATGGTGGTAGAAAAATAAACAGAACTAAGTGCTTGCACTACAAGAGCTCACGGTATACTGAAAAAGACAAATATTGAAAAACTCTGCAATGTACTTTCTGTAGCATTATGTTATAGGATCCCACGTTTAGGTGAGGAATTCTCCCTCAGGTGTGCATTTAATCTGGATTTTGAAATGGTTGGCTTTTGACCATCAAGGAATGGAGTAGGGGTAGAGACAGCATTCCAGTCAAGGGAACAGCATAAGTAAATGCATGGAAGCATGAAACCGTACCATGTATTTGGGGTCTTAAACTGATCCAGAAGGAATAGACCCGATTATATGGAGGAAATAAGGTTAGAAAATAAAAGAAAATAGTTGGTGTTCTTCAGTGTTATGCTTAGAAATATCAGATCCTGGCCTGGCGCGGTGGCTCACGCCTGTAATCCCAGCACTCTGGGAGGCCAAGACGAGAGGATCACGAGGTCAGGAGATCAAGACCATCCTGGCTAACACGGTGAAACCCCGTCTCTACTAAAAATACAAAAAATTAGCCGGGTGCGGTGGCGGGTGCCTGTAGTCCCAGCTACACGGGAGTCTGAGGCAGGAGAATGGCGTGATCCAGGAGGCGGAGCTTGCAGTGAGCCAAGATTGCACCACTGCACTGTAGCCAGAGCGACAGAGCGAGACTCTGTCTCAAAAAAAAAAAAAGAAAAAAAAAAAAAAAAAAAGAAATATCAGACCCTTTAAGTGAAATGGTAGACAAGTAACATTTCTAAATAGGTATGTGGGTATATGAGATCCATTATTGGAGGAACAGTCATGTTCACAGAGGGGAATGGACTGGAATAGATAAAAGGATATTCTAGTAATCCAGGGAAGACAGTGGTGACAGTCAGCTAGAGAGAATCAGGAAGATCAGAGTGACATTTTTAAAGACAGAAATTGGGAGGCTTATGCTTGTAATCACCAACACTATGGGAGCTGAGGCAGGTGAATCACTTGAGGTCAGAAGATTGAGATCAGCCTGGCCAACATGGTGAAACCCCGTTTCTAGCAAAAATACAAAAAATTAACTAGTCTTGGTGGCATGCACCTGTAATCCTAGCTACTTGTGAGGCTGAGGCATGAGAATTGAACCAGGAGGTGGAGGTTGCAGTGAGCCAAGATCATGCCTCTGCATAGCAGCCTAGCTAACAGAGCAAGACTCTGTCTCAAAAACAAAAGAAAAAAAAAATTGGGAAAGTTTTCTGAAAACTTGTATGCATTGTAAACAAATAAAAATAAATACATACATAGATAAATAAGATATCCCGACAACACTAAATTTTCTAATTATAGAAACACTGCAAGGAACTGTAAGAAAACAAATGTATAAAATTATTTGATGTCTCTCAAGCAATATCGTTACCAAAATGTGAAAGACACCGATCTGGCAATTAGTCATACATCTTGTAAGGAGACCTATATTATAGCTAATATTAAATATTTGACCAAAAAATGGTTATTACAAATATTATACTTTTTCTATATGTCACATGTAAATACGACTGTAAACATCAGTTAAAAAAACAAAACTTATTTGCAAACATGAAAAATTATTCAGTGATTATACATTGTTCAAGCTAAATAATATATTTATCATAGAGTTCTATGTCACATAACGAACAAAAGTTATGTATGACTGAATGTGAATAATTTAGATCTCACAATGAATCTAAATTACATCTCTACAAGGTAGGTTGTTATCATTATGTCTCATAGAAAATCCAAAGATGGCACAGGAAATAAAAATTACATGTTCAAATTATGTGTACAGATACAGATACATGTATTTTGTACATGATATTTGACTATAATCCTGATATGCCTTTCATAAGTCTTTTTTTTTTTTTTTTGAGATGGAGTTTCGCTCTTGTCACTAAGGTTGGAGTACAGTGGCACAATCTTGGCTCACTGCAGCTTTCACCTCCCCTGTTCAAGCGATTATCCTGCCTCAGCCTAGCTGCAATTACAGGCTTCTGCCATCACACCATCTAATTTTTGTATTTTTAGTAGACACAGAGTTTCATCATGTTGGCCAGGCTGGTCTCGAACTCCTGACCTCAAGTGATCTGCCTGCCTCGGCCTCCCAAAGTGCTGGGATTACAGGCATAAGCCACCATGCCCAGCCTATAGCCTTTTTATTTACAAATGTTTTTCCTCATTGCATTTTCACGTTAAATCTACAATATTATAAACACCCGTGCTTTTATGAATACTGCCTCTTCCTGTTCATGTCAACAGCCCCAGAGTGGCTAGCAAAATAAAGTATTTCAATTTCCAATTTTTGTACTTGACTTGGTTTAGAGAGATACCAGGTGACATTATTACTTTGGATTTAGGATATCATTCGGGGTACACAACAGTAAAAACAAGATCTTAATATTGTTTTGAAAGTGGCTATATTTGGGGGAACTACCAGATATATAGTTTTCCTATACAGTAACAATTCTACGAATGATGCCTATTGCTGGAATTCTCCATATCTTATTCCATTTTAAATTACTCTCTGTTACTGGAAGATATGAAAACATTAATAAGGCTTGAGAAATGCTCCACATGGGTAATATCTAAGTCATTAGGGTCAGAGCCATGTGAAATTTTTCATGCATAAAAAGATGAGTTTGTTAAGGCAAAATATTCCTACCATGTCCTTTCATTTGTAATATAGAATTATGCTTGGTTTGTCCATATTTTACCACGAGAGTGTACAGCTGCAACAAGCACACATGGGGACCATCTTATATATCTCTGAATCACTCAATATGCTTTGCAGTGCCTCACATTTATAAAAACTATACTCAATGCATTTATGTAATGTGCTTGGTTTTGAAACATTTCGGTTGAAAGGAAAATCTAAAGGTCAATGCTTACTCTGTGAAGATAAGACTTTCCATATTTAGAAATAACAGCCTAATATGCAGGAATTCAACAGTCACATATTGTTAAGAATCTAAGTGACAACAGAGAGTAGTAGGTTTTCCGGAACACCTGAATATATAAGGTTTAAGGCACTTGCACACAGACAGAAATGGCAATTGTTCATTGCTTTTTCCCTAAGTATGCTTACTGCAAAGAGGACAGAAAACTATCTCATTGTATCACATGCATACACATGTCCTCCAAATTGTCTCACCAAAATATATTACTACCTGAATTCTACTTACAGGTATCATTTAAAGTGATGCCTACAATAACTTCACTGAAAAAAATCTTTTTATTATAAAAATACCACTTTAGATACAGAAGTTCAAAACCCAGTACATAATTAAATACTTATGATGGATTTTACTGAGTGCTTAATGCATGTAAAATTTCCTCTGACAATTCAAATTTAAACTCACTTTAGTTCTTATAAATCTTGCAAGAGTATAATTGACTTAACATTTTTTCTCCCAAACAGCTAATACATTACTTTCTTTTCTATCTGGATTTTTATACAAATGAGAATAAGAAATGAGAAAAAAAAATGTTACCTGGTAATAATCAACAGAGAAGCAGCTTGGGAAAACCAAATACATTTTTTTTTCTCTCCTCTCTTGTGCAGTCTTTTGTATAAGTTTTTGGTGATTTTGAATATGATTCATTACAACCAACACAGCAAATAGGGTAAAATTAATTTTAGAGTTGCAAATATTCTGATAGGAATCAGCAGAGAGAATGCTCCAGGCAGAAATTAACAATTTTTCTCTGGAGATTATGAAACCAATTTTCCACATGCCAAAGATAAATGCATGTGCAGAATGATCTAGATAAAACAGTATTTTTCTATAACTTCAAGTACAAACAGTTTATATCAGGCCACAGTTCTCTTTCCCTGACTCATCCACTTATGACTTGTCCAGAAAGTTGAACTTGAGTGAAAAAAATCCTAAAGAGGGAGCCAGGAGATCTGGGATCCGGTGTTGCTGCCAATCCATAAATTTGGATTACTTCTGTTAATTTCTATGCCAGTTAGTTTTCTCTAAAATTGAGAGGTAAAACCAGATTGTTCCTAAGATACTAGGAATTCTAAAATTCTGCTTCTGGCTTCTGATGCTTACCATGTGAGAAAAGCTGAGTGCCTCACCTAATAACTTCTTGTGTTTTATCAGGATTTTCCTTATCCTTAAACTTTAGAAACGATGGGATTTATCATACCCAAGTAATATAAATCTGTATTTCCACTAGGATTGATTATCTCATCTATATCTTACTAAAAGTTCTTTGCAAACAGAAATATGTAGCCATTCTTTTACATTTTTGTTTGATGCTGATTTAAATAATCTCTCACTGTTTTTCTCCAAACCTGGTTCAGCGATGCTGGTCTTCCCTGTTTCTCCATTAAACTGCTCTTCTTTAACAAATCTACCTATCGAGCTTTACTTCTTTTTTATCCTTCAACTACAGCTTTTTATCTGCTTTTTGAGAACTTTCTCGAGCTAAAGAAATTGGAGCTTTCTTTAGGTTAGAGCTACATTTTGCATGCATTTGGCTGTGGAGGTTTTTATGTAACACATCCATGGCAAAGTAGAAAGAGTGAAAGCCATATTCAGCCAAGTTTCCTCCCTCCCTCTTTTTCCCTCTCTCCCTCCCTCCCTTCCTCCTTCTTTCCTTCTGTTCAGCATTTATCTGAGCCTCATAATGTTATAGGCACAAAGTTAAACACTTTTAATGTAAAGATCTCATTGCCCTCCTACGAGAAGGGGCAGGTATATGCAAATATAACCACAATACATTCCTACAAAGGCTAACGAAGACACGTGTCAAATCTTCTCTTTTTTTTTTTTTTTTTGTATGTATGTATGTTGTCAGCTGGTTTGAGGAAAGAGCTCGGGTTTAGGAATGAAAGAAGCCTATCCACTCCACTCACTAAACTGTTTTGTCTTGAAGAAGTTCCTTAGCTTCTCAGGGACTTAATTTCCCCGTATGTGAAATAGGGAAAATAGTATTCTCCTTCTCAACTTTTAGTAAGAATCAAACAGATAATGTATCACAGTGCCTGACATAGTTAGCAATAAATAAATTACATATGCCATATTTTTGTAGATATCTGCAAGCATATGTATACATTTGTGTGTGTGTTGAAGCAAAGCCTGTTATTCCACATCACTTTCCCTAACATGAATCCTGCATGCAGTACTTACTACGTATTTCTAAATTTACTATTTCTGATAAATGTATCTGCCAGGTTTTCCTGGGATTTTCTAGAGTATATGATCTGCCTATAGCCAGAGCAAACACCTGTAGGCAGATCCCCCTGCAGCCATATGCTGCTTGTATAAAGGGAATCCACTTTACTCAGAGAGAACATTGAGTGAAACTCAGACCTACAACACAGGGTAACAGTGACTTTCCTTTGCCCCCTTTCAGGCTGTATAACTAAGTCACCTTTTGCACCTTTTAGTTGTGTGCACCAGTATTAGCCAGATTGTATTCATGGCAAATGAAATGTTCTCTCCCTCTGTGTTATATGCTGAATTGTGTCACTTCAAAATTCCTATGTTGAAGCCTTCACCCCCAACATGACTGTATTGGAGATAAGGCCTTTAAGGAGGTAATTAAGGTAAAATGGTCTTAAGGGTGGGGCTCTAATCCAATAGGACTGGTGTCCTTATGAGAAGGGAGTGTGCACAGAATAAAGACCATGTGAGGAAACATTAAAAAGGCGACCATCTGCAAGCCAAGAAGAGAGGCCTTGGGCGAAACCAAACCTGCTCAACCTTAATCTTTGACTTTCAGCCTCCAAAACTGTCAGACAATGGATTTTTGTTTGTTAAGCCTCCCTGTCTGCGGTATTTTGTTATGGCAGCCCTGGTAAACTAATATACTCCATATTAAAATGCTGGCCATGTATTGTACATATCTAGTTACTCTATTCCATGTCAGAGGCAGAAGGGATTCTTGGAAACAAGGTTCACTTTCTTGAAAACTACTCTTTATATTGTGTGTTTTTATTACAATCTGACAGTTACATAACTTTGCAATAATCAGACAGTTGTGACCAGACCGATGTGAACCCAAGTAGTCTGGTACCAGAGTCCATGCTATAATCATAACATTGTTCTCCCTACCATGTGTAGTGATGATCAACTTTTGACTTTGCAAAAATTGGTCCACATCTTGAAATTCTTCCAAACTGAGCATAAGAACATTGTATGGCAGGGTGGTTAGGGATATTAGAAATAATGTATATAAACTAATATACAAAAGGTGCTCACTATATAATCCTTTTTATTTATTATGTGATGTTTTCTAAGCACTGACTCAAATTGTACTGGAAATACAATTCACAAAAATAGCTTATGACTTTTTCCACTGGTCAGTCATGAGACTAGAAGCAAAAATACCCTCAAAGATGATAATATGCTTTAACAATAGGAACATTTTAACTAGTGGCCCTGGCCTGCCCATGTGGGCGGTGACATCCTTGGGTAGGGGAAGCAGTAGCTACTGGAAAATAAATCCAAGATTCCGATTCCATTTATCTTTTCTCTCAGTGAAGAAACAAGCAACATGTTTCCTAAACAGAAGTATATGAAGGACTTTGGGTTATGGTGCTGCAACCAAATACTTTCCATCAGGACAATCCATGGTCTGAAAGATCTTTCCTAAAAAATCATTCATTTAGATTAAGAATCACCTTATCTTGATGCATGTAAATTTCCTTAGAAAGGATAAAATAACAGTGACCTACATCTTTAGTGTGTAAGGTCTCATTTAACTGCCTTATTTTGAAAGAGTCTCATAACTAAGATATAAGAAGATCCTAATTAGAGTTAATGTCTGAAAAAAGAAAAACACATATAAAAGTGCAGAGCTAGCTTGACTTTCAAATAAACCAGCTGCTTTTAAAATTACACTTTATCCATACTTGCTTGGGTAGACAACAACTTAACATAAAATTAATAAGCCTCATAAAGGAAATTACAGAAAAAAGATTGATTATATACAT
>NC_045436.1:154684043-154726124 GCF_002776525.5 Piliocolobus tephrosceles
TTTCTTTCTTTCTTTCTTTCTCTCTTTCTTTCTTTTTCTTTCTTTCTCCCTTCTCCTTCCTTCCTTCCTTCCTTCCTTCCTTCCTTCCTTCCCTCCTTCCTTCTTTCCTTCCATCTTTCCTTCTTTCTTTCCTTCCTTCCTTCTTCTTCTTCTTTTTTTTTTTTTTTTTTTTTGATGAAGTCTTACTCTGCAACGCAGGCTGGAATGCAGTGGTGTGATCTTGGCTTACTGCAACCTCCACTTCCCGGGTTCAAGAGATTCTCCTGCCTCAGTCTCCCAAGTAGCAGGAATTACAGGTATGTGCCACCACGCCTGGCTAATTTTTGTATTTATACTAGAGACAAGGTGTTACCATGTTGGCCAAGCTGGTCTTGAACTCCTGACCTCAGGTGATTCACCTGCCTCAGCCCCCCAAAGCGCTGGGATTATAGGTGTGAACCACTGTACCCAGACACTTAAAGATAGAAGTATGTCATGGTCTAAAAAATGGCAAGCAGGCACATATTTTCTATTTGTCACTGTTTAATGGATGTCAGGATGGCACAACTAGGGGCAAATTAGCTTTATCTAAAACAAAATTACATAATAGTGATATAAAAGTCTCCCTTTTTCTCTCTGTGTATAGACATACACCCACATGAACAACCTCATGAAAAGCACATACACAAATGCACACACACTGACAGAAAATCTTACACACACACAAGGAATTTATTAATATTTTCACAGTGATCAATTATGAACTTTTACAGAAAGTATACTCTTTCTTTTTTGGCTTATTTATCTGTCCAAGACCACAATAAATTCAATAATAAATGTTATTAACCAACCAAAAGCAAGGATCCCAGAATCTGCCCATCTGGATTATCTAAGGTTGGAAGCAAATAAGGTGTTCCCAGTTATGTTGTATTTTGGAAAAAGATTTCCCTTGTCCATATATCAATTTATTCCTGAAAGCATGAGATGTGATTATTTCTATAACATCATCAAACTCTTACAGGCATAAATTTATTTATTTGTTTTTAAACTCTAGACATAGATTTAACTCAACCTTGAGGCTGTGGCTCCCACAGGTTGATTATATGCTACAAAAAGAAACTCTAAATTTGCTACCCTTTAATTTAATTGAGAGTGTCTACTCTACTTTTACCGTGAATTTTGGGACAAGGTGAAAAGAAGGTTCTTCTTTAGATCCTTTTTATATCCCTCAATTGCTTACTAATTTTTTTCCCCTCCAGAGCCAGTGACCCAACTTTCTATTTTCATGCATGCTTGATCACATCCTTTTCTATATTAAAGAGGTGACTCAAAACTTGGTAAAAGGTAAACATAAAATAGATTTTATTGAATATCTAAGCTAAATCTATTCTAAAGACCAGAAATAATTCCGTCTAACTTCCCCCAAACTTCTCGTAACAGGAGAACAACTTTATGTAATGCAAATCATTGACAATAATTTGGGGCCTAGAGGGCATCTTTTGCACATATGCTGTGTCTGTGTTGCATGATGAGCTATATCCTATTAGTGAAATTAGGTTATTGTAACACTTAAGCACTTATTAAGGATCTGAACTGTTAATACAGCAGCTATTTGCCTAGATTACTAACATCAAGGGAGATGCAGTGTCTGATGATCGTGAGCATCATGGCAAGAATGTTTCAGGCTTACATAGGTAACAATTTATAATATCCTGCTTAAACTTTCTGTAAGACCTTATTTGTATAACAAAGCAACAATATCATGCTAAAAAGTCAAGTATGAAATAATTCTGTAATAATTATGAGAAGAAACACTATATAGAGAAAGTCCATAAATTAACAGAAAGTGTCCTAAACACCATAGTAGTGAATAGAACTTCTTAATTTTTTCATTGTTTTAAAGGGATATTATTTCCCTTGCTGACAATCTCAATTGAATACTCCACTCCCAGGCCTCATCCATCCAGTCCTTGACCCTCTGACAGGACCTAGCTCTTATTCACCAGGAGAGGAGTCTTCTTTTGAATTTTTGAATAAACATCTATACTGAAATTATTTTTTTAAATAAAAATGATTTTTTTTTGTACTGCTCTGTCACAAAAAAGAGACCCAGACAAACGACCCTAACAGAAGTTATTTTGAAAGACAGAACAAGTACAGATGTCTGATAAGAAACTAGGTTTCCTCCAAGGGCCTGCAGAGAACAGTTCTGGGGTCAGTAAGTCGATTCTCAGTAGGAAGAGAAAAGCTATAAAAACCCTTGCAGGTACCCCCATTGAGCTACTCCCATTCCCTTTGGTTCCTACCCTTAATCAGACTCAGATTCAGTACTCCGGGGTTAAAAGTGAGGGTGGCAGGAAGGGACTCACTAGACCAAAGAAATATAATTTAAGCTAGTTACAAAATCTATCACGGGACCAATTCCTATAACCACCATTAACAACCTAAAATAAAAGGAAATAAAATGGTGCCAGAGATATTTAAAGCTGAGATTTCAGCCATAAAAAATACTCTGTCTGGTAGATCTATAATTCAGTTCTCTGTTGTATCTTTGTCTTTCATACAGGTAAAGGTCTTCTTGTTTCTGAAAATATAAACCTGACTACTTTATTTGATTTTTTCACCTTATAGCTATGCCTTTACTAAAAAGATTACCAGTTTGGCCATCAATATTTAAACCCAAGAACCTTGTCTTTTCAAATAGCAGAAGAATTATACGGTAAATTGGTATTTGATGCTAGCTTCCAAACGCTAGGTAACATATCCCTAAGGCATGATGTTTTTGGTAATATGAATCATGAAACTTAACTGGAATGTTTTAAAGGATTTAAAAGGAAATGAGCATTGGCTGCAGGAAATGTATTGGAAAAGCAGCCTTCAGCTAAACTGTACAATTTTTTTTGTTTGTTTGTTTGTTTCCTATCAGTGGTATCTGGATGAAGGGTAGGATTTTTGCTAATGCTCTCGCCAGTTCCATTTGACTCTAACAGATGCTATGAAACTGATCCCAGTCCCACTGCTGAATGTGCCTTGCTGATTTGCTTCTGTTGATCACAAATGCTTTCTGTTATCTCAGTGTGACCTGTCTGTGATTCTGCAGTATAAACTAAAACATTCCTTACCATGAAAATAACACATTTTTCCTCACAGTCCATTGTGAAGTTTATTTTTAGTCCTTAAGATGTGCTTTGTCCATTTGCAGCCTTTCACGGATTTGTTATAAGACGTCCTTAAGCAATAGCCGTAAGTAATAGTCATAGAGCAATCTGTCATTTTAATGCAAAATCTAAATGGATGGGGATTCAGCTTTCTACTAGAATGTCTGGAATGTTTCTGTTTTAGAGATTGTTGCAGAGATCTGCACAAATACAAATATTTGGTCCTGCAAATTTTACTGGTTTTCACGACTTTATTTACTCAGAGATTTCAAGAGGGTGGAGTCATCACCATGTTTTCTCTTGAGTAATGGTAATTTACAAGTGTTTTTCACATATGTTGCTTCACTCAGTTCTTCTTAGGATATCAAAGAGGCACATATTAAGATCAGTATTTTGAGGATGTGGAAATTGTACAGATGGAAGTTACAGCAGGTCCCCAAAGACAGTGACAGAGCCTTTAATGCATGTCTTCCAAAAACATGTCCACCATAAAGTTGAGTAAAATGGAAGGTAAAGATTGCTTAAAAATTCCAGTTATTAAGTGTGATGAAACACTCACACTACACTAATAAAAATTTAAAATCAACTTCTATATTATATTGTGATCTTTTATTTTATTTACAATAGGCTTTCCCATATTTCATTTCACTTAATCCTCACAAAAACGATAGAGGAAAGAAGTGACTCTTTGGCTCATGTGGTTGCCTTTAAAGGTATAACTTCTCCAAGATGCAAGAATTATTAAATTGATTATAGGAGAAACCAAAGATGACTTGCAATGTAGTGGATATACTTGCACTGAGGTTTTTAAGAAAAGCTTAAGTTTTAAGTTAACAAATGTCTTCCCCCCCACCCCACACACACACGGAAATTTCACTATACCTTGTATTTTATTTCTATAACTTCAAAATAAAGCTGTAGAAAACAAATATGCGCCTTATGCTGTTCAAGAAAATTCTAGCTCTATATGGTATTCTACTGCCTCAAGAAATGGATTCAGACATGTATATTTTTAAGGAGCACAAAAAAGTAGAAAGAAGCCTGTAAGTAATTTTCTCCCTACCAAATTTCATTATCCTTCTTTTTAAACAGGAGTAATGCAAACAATAGAGTTTACCTTTTGACTACTGCTTACAGCAAGAGGGAAGCAAACAGTGCTGTTATTGATACCTCTTAAACTATAATGAAATAAATGTAATGAAAATGGATGCTCTTGCTATTTTTTAGTTGTCATACAGCTCTTATTTTAGGAGATCCAAAATAATTCCTTATGGTTTACAATAAACACCATCCTACCCTGTTTAAAAATCAGGCAATATCTGAGGGAAATAAGGATACATCATCCATGTGCCTGTCACTGGACCACAGATTCTCTACTGCACCTTATCTGTGCACATTATTCATTGGTGGATAGATGCAGAAGCAAACTCTTAATACCAAAGTGGGACAGCCTGGTTCAGACAAAGCTTTAAAATGGCCATTCACACATACAAGATAAATGACAGAATGCAATATTTTTGTCTATATGAAGACAAAATTGTGTAGTAGAACTGGACCAGTCTCTGGTAGAAAGTGGAAATTGCTTCCACACATTTCCATCCAGTCATAGAAATGAGAACAAACTAGGCATAAAGTGGTAATTGCCTTGAAACATTATCAGTGCAAATGGCTAAACAACTTGGAGAGATAGGAAAGGTCAATGTAATTAGATTTAGAGAGGCTGGTCCTTCTCTAGGTCTCTAGTTTATTCAACTCATTTATAAAATGAACTTTGAATAATTAGAGGCTCTTAAATTGCATCTCTAGGTAGCCTGCATTAAACTGGAATTCCCAGAAATGTATGCAGAATTGTGTGCAAAATTGTGATTCTGGGCAAACGTGTAATTTTCCAGCAAAAAGGTCTTTAACCCCCATCATACTCACAAAGCATCTCACAACCTCACATCAGTTAAGAACCATTGGTCTAGATGATCTCTAGGGACACTTTCAATGGTAATATTCTGAGATTTTTATACAACAAATAGTTTCAGAGAAATGTAACCTATTCTCTCTGGAGAATAAAAATGTTATCACTGCTGATAGGTTAGAATCTGATCTTATGTTTGTAGTTTTTTTCTAATTCCTCAGTTTTTCCTTCCTCAATGTCTATTCCTAGTAGGTTCTTTGAATTTCATTTATTATTTCAACTTCATAGCTAACAAAGATAAAGATTTTGACATTTACCTTTTATATTCATACGGAAGAGAATAATCTCATTTCTTAAGAGACAGAAATATGTGCATTTTAGACTATGTATATATAGAAAATATTTGTTGATTACTTTTCTTATTCATAAGAAAATCATATTGCATATCAACATTGTACCAGGCACTTCTTCAAACAGGGAATTAGGCAATTTCTCATAATGTAAAATATATGGAAAAATTTAAGCATGTGCGTGGGGGAAGAATAGTAACTCCCTCAGGCAAGAAATTACTCAGATGACCACCGGAATGGAAATCATAGTACTTCAGATTGAGCTTGATTATGATTTCACAATTCAACTGTTAAAAATACTCCTAATTTTTCATTTCCTTTAATCATGCAAGCATTTAGCTCTACTCTTTAATTATATACATCCAGAATCTCACTCCCTATGTTTCTAAGTTGTAAAATTCTTGAGTTAAGTGGAAACTTTATTCACAAATGTCGAAGTGGAGTGAGAATTGTATATTTTTGTGTATAATTACATATTATGCTTTGGCTCAGTGAATGTTCCTCACAATAACTGAGAGAAGATTAAATGGGAATTAAACTAGGATATACAATTCTTTTCATCAAATTCATTTTTATGTTATCCTTTTCATCTTAGCAATATATAATAGTATGGTTCATTCAAAATATAGACCTTAAGCCAATTATTGATTAATAAAAGTTCGAAAAATCACTGTAAATCCAGGTGATATTTAGGATAACATAAGTAATTACATTTTCCACATTCATCTGTTTTCATTTTATTAATATCACAGGAAGGAATTCACATTCCTTTTCAAATTAAAAAGTATATTTTCTCATTTTTCATATTTTAATATTTTTCTATAAAATTAACAAATGAAATTAATAAGCATATATATATGTCATATAGCTATTAATATCTTTTACAGGTAAGAAGTATATGAATGCTAAAAATGCACACTTTAAATCCACTTTAAGTTAGGCATTTGATATTTTCCACTGATATTCTTAATATGTTTGGATGCGTCTACCAGTCAGAGAAGGCATTTCATTATTTCCCATGGTGGGTCATAACCCCTCAGCAAGCTCTGAAAGTTGTCTTTAGGTTTTGGTGACAGGATATAATAAAGACACGTGCAGACAAGTTTTCAGAGAAGGGAAGTCTAAAAAGTGAACTGGGCTAGAAATGAATGTTGAAAATGACTAATCATTTCACTCAAAATACTCATTATATTAAGAGATAAATTATTAATGTATTTCATCAAGTATAGTTCATAAATTTGCTTTTAACTACAACAGTTTTGTATCTTTAAAAACATGGATATATCATGAGCTTTGAGGAGGCATAAAAACGCATCTAAATAACACTTTTCATACCTGTTCTGTAATGGAGACATGGAGTTAAACTATTGACTTAAGCATTAGTCAATAAATTTAAAACAGAAAAAAATAGTCAAGAAATATCTTTAAAAAATACTATGCTTCTCATCAATTTGTGAACTTCAAAGATTAAAAAAACAATGATCAACATATATGAAAGTTGATGTTGAGTTATAGAGGAAGAAAAATATTTTTGGCATCCTTAGATTATATATCCAAATTAGTGAAACTGCAAATATTCGTAGTGATTGAATTACCTTTTTACAAATATTTGTTTGCGTTTATATCAAAGACAGCTTACAAGGTTTTTGTGGGTAAATATTTCCTTTTTCAATAGTTAGAAAGAATGAGTAAGGCCTAGTATTTGCCAGCACAACAGGGTGACTATAGTCAAACATAATTTAATTGAACATTTAAAAATAACTAAGAGTATAATTGGATTGTTTGTAACACAAAGGATAAATGCTGTAGGTGATGCATACTCCATTTACCCAGATATGAGTATTATGCACTGCATGCCTGTATCAAAATGTCTCTCACACCTCATAAATATATACACCTACTCTGTACCCACAAAAATTAAAAATAAACATTTTCTAAAAAAAGAATTCTTTTTTTCATAAAGTCTTTCGGAACCATGTATACATTTAATGCTTGCACACATCCAAGGATCCTCTCTCATTAGGCTCACTTGGCATAGGTACAATGACCTGAATCAGCTATAAACTGGCAGGTTATTCCTGAAGGCCAGTTCTCATAGCCTGCTGACTTGGCATTTGGCCACCAAAATCAAAGGAGAGAAAGGGGTGATGACTTGTGGTTTGCCTATGTACACGACATCTGAGTCAGGTGTTTCTTAATCACATCTTTAAGGGTAATTATTAGGTCAAATTACATCTGACAAGCCACTCTAAAAACCTTACTAAGTTATCTTGGGCCTGTAAAAGAAAATTAGCAAATGTGCTCGATGGAAATGTATGAAAGCTAAAATCCTGAGCTCATTAACATAGCTGATTTTATGGATTTTTCCTTGTTGTAATACTTCGAGAGTTAGTTGATGGTTCTCTGAATATAACTCCATTACTTAAAGTTACTATTCAAAGAGCATCATTAAGTAAAATTATGGGGAAAAAAATGAAAATTTTTACAGGGAACTTTTATAAATGGCTTTAGAAATTCTCAAGTAAAACATATCTAAATATGTCACTATTCTAAATTTAACCTTAATATTTCTATACTGGGAATTTAATATTAAAATACAGTTATGGTTTTAAACTCTTTTTGATATTTTATACATAGCATCTAATATAGCACTTTTCAGTACAGAGATTAATTTACAATCTTACCCAGCTTCACACAAAAGTAATGCCAAGAAAAATTAAAAAATAAGAAAAAAAATTTCTTGGCATTTTATATTTTGGTAAAGTATCCAAAAATCCTTAAACTGTTAAAATAGCAGGGTGGCCTTTAAAAGGCATATGTGTTTTTTTCTGTATTTATTACAAATTCTTTTTCTATTCCTAAAATATATTATGTTCATCATAAACTGTAACTTTTTATGGTTTATAATATAAACACAATGTTTTGAAGACATAGTCGAATTATACCTACTGCTATATAACTTGGCCAACTTTTGCCAATAATGCAATGTTCCTGCAGTGTGGTCATTTTCAGTATGAGAGGTGATGAATGACCAGAAACTCACTTGTCGAAAGCAAACAAGTGGTGCTCTTAGCTATTTTCTGACTGAGTCAGAATTAGAAGATAGCATGCCTGAAACAGTCAAAAAAATGTAGTGCAAACACACATATTAGGAAGTAGAGATAGAATACCTAAAGTGTAAGATATTTTTATGTGTTACACATGGTATACTGTAACATGTAATTAAAATAATTAAAGCATAAAAACATATTTTAATATTATCATTGAAAACACTTAAGATTCTTGGAGCTTTTATTACACTCTACTATGTAGGTGAAAAGAATTATGGTTACTTATTTTTAAAAGATGACTCATAATTTGATTACATTAAAAATGGCAGACATAGGTACAGAAATTCTAAGAGAGCAGATGCACTCGTTTGACATTTTTAAAAAAACAAACACACTCTTTTAAAAGACTCAGCAATAACGTTTTTAGGCAAAATCATAATGTAAGATGTTCTCTTCAATGCTAATTTTGGTAATTATTACTGGTATGTTTGACTTATGTATGTTTTACCAGTGGTAGTTGAAATTATAAAGCCATTAAATAATAACTCTTGTCTTCAAGAAGCCTGGGAGACAGAAGGTATATACAAATACAACACAAAGAAAAAATTATGACATGTATGAGATGTAAAGAAAGGCTCAGAGAAAGCCAAGAGAAAGTGACTAAACTTTCTCTAAGTAGTTGTATTATAAATTCAAGTTCACCCAAATAACTATGCTGCTCTTCACATAGCTTGTAATCTGTTGATAGAAGTATTAACAGGACCCCTAAAGTCATATGCATCTCCCAAAATTAACAGAAAATTAGCAGAAGCAAACAGAAGCGATTCCATTATCCTCTAAACAGATAATAGCAATGTCCCCAATGGATGCTCTGTGTAAACATGTGAGACAAATAATCTCATTATGAATGTCTACCACGGGCCTAAAAACATACATTCAAAGGGTACCATGGCTCTTTTAATGAACAATATAGCAAAGTAGATAGAAACACAGAATCTGGAGAAGGGGTTCCGATTTCAAATCAATTTACTAACTGAGTGATCTTTGGCATTATATCTAAAATATCTGCCTTGTTTCCTTACAAAAACAATTAGAGATCCTAATTGCATCTACTTCTTAGAATTGTTAAAAGAATTAAATGAGTTAGTAAATACAAAGCATTTAAAGGAGTGTTTTGTTTTTTGTTTTTGTTTTTGTTTTGAGAGGGAGTCTCGCTCTGTCGCCCAGGCTGGAGTGCAGTGGCGCTATCTGGGCTCACTGCAAGCTCCGCCTCCCGGGTTCACGCCATTCTAAAGGAGTGCTTTCATTGTATTCTTCCCTTAACTACTTATTGTGCACCTACAACGTGTTAATAATGATTATATTCCACTATTAATACGTGATGCTCCAGAAAACTGAACAGAAGTATAGAACTTTCCAGAGTAAAAATAAAATGTTTTAATATAATTCATCTGTACGCAAAACTATGACAAGATGAGATTCTGAATTAATCGACATTTTAGTCCCCTTCATATTGGTTTCCATCTTTTCTCAATGTGTGCAATTAAAGGAATCGGGATCCTTTTATTAGCAGCTGTGTATCCACTATTATTTCTCCTACTGTGTCATTGTTCCTGCTCACCATTCTCTTTCTCTTCTCATTAGTACAGGTCATTTCCATGCCAAAAACTGTCCATCTCTAGATACCAGACTGTTTCCCTAAAAGAGATGCAGGTCCATTCTAGTAAAGGTATTAGTTTAATGTATAGAAAAATACGGTTTTTCTAAGAATACCAGATCCAAAGATAAACGCATAGCACTGTATTTGAGTTTTCCCTTAAGAACAGTATCATTCCTCAACCTTTTCATGTAAATCTTCCTACTGAATATCACACAGTAATCATTCTATTATCTTTATAAAACATAATGAATGACAGGTAACACAATGAATTCCAAGTGTGAAAAAAGGTGCAGACACCACACTGGGTAAAAAGATTTTGATCTACCCATAGCTAGTAGTTGACATACTGATTTAGAAATTGTTCGAACAGGGTGAATACCTGCTGTATGATTATTTACTACCACCACCGTGAACCATGCCATGTAATTAATCACACTCCACACTAGCAGTAAGGGAATTTGCTCCCCACAATGCAGAGAACAGTTATTTGCCTCTCTCTCACTTCACGTTTCTGCAACTCTATTGTGATTTTGTTTCCAGAAAGACTTCTGTCCCTGCTGTTTGGGGAAATGTATCTATAATGTCTTGATCCAAGAATTTCATATTCAACAGATGGTATTCTTGGCTATGTATTCACTGTGGTTTCTCTGAGCAGAGCTGAGTGCTTAATATTGCTTGTTCTCTGCCAATCATCTCTTAGTCTACAAGTGAATTTTGATCAAATATGTATTATTCTTTGTGCTTTCGCTCTGACCCTTTGGAATTCTGATCTTTATCTGGCGTAAGCTGTTAATATGCCAGGTATGTTATTGTGTGGTCCTGTTTTAAGACAGATTGCCAAGACTATATATTTGTATTCACAGATAAATAAGAAATGTATCTATACCTACAGAGATAGAAACATAAACATACAAATATCCCCACAGAAGTTGATTCTTTCTGAAAGTGGAATTTTCTTTATACTACTTTTCTCTATACATACCATATAATATACCTCTGTCCTCAAATCTTACGTAAGGCAAAACAAAATACTTATTATGTATGATAATACATTTAGGGTCAAGTTTATTTTAGTCTACAAATCTCTGGGTGTATAGATAATGCATCTGTATATATAATGAGATGAGGTAATGGTGTGCATGTGTGCAGATATGCACGCACACACAGAGACACATAGCATGCAAAAACATACTTCAAAATAACTGTGGGACATCATCAACTGAAAACTTTTCTGAAATGCTATAAGTCAAGAATTAGGCTTTTTGCAGCTATTTTAATTTCTTTATTGAAAACAATTAAAAGGAACTCTGCTCTCTTTCTACACAGGTCTGGATGTTAAAAAACAGAGGAGAAAGTGGTGATGCGGTATAGGCTTCACATAAAAGAAGAACTCAAATCTTATTCGTTTTTCTTCCTCACCTAACAAGCCTCTACAAGGCTTTAATGAAAAGAGTATTTTTTGAAACAAAGCAAAACCAGGAATAAAATGGATTAACTGATTCAAAGCCCTCAGTTTCCTGATCCTTTCTTAGCTGACAAAATCCAGAATTTTGCTTTTTCAACTTACTTTATTACTTCCTGGCATTCTTTAAAGAGTATCTTCCTGTTAGGCACTAAATCTGTCATCAACAGATTTGACATGGTCATTTGTAAACGAAAGCCTGAGATTTCTTGGTGAAGAGGCAAAGATGAAAAAAAAAAAAAAAGAGAGAGAGAGAGAGAAAAGAATCTGATGTGTAGGATGTCACAATATATTTTTGACTTTATAATGAATCTTAGCAGTTGCTAAGTCAAGATGCTAGTTTAACACTTGTTAATCAATTGCCATATTAGGAAAGTTGATGAAAACATCCTACATGAGATGGTTTAGATATTTGCCCCTTCCAAATCTCATGTTGAATTGTAATCTCTAGTGTTGGAGGTGAAACTGCCTTTGGAAAATTATGACCGAGACAGTGAAAGAAATCGAACTGAACTGACTCCATCTTGCTTCTAACCTCCAAGCTGTCCTTGTTCCTTCCTGGGCGTAGGCTGAACTAACTTTGGGAGAAACTTAGTTTATAATTTATAGTTTAAACAAAGACAGTAACAGCCCTTTCCCAAAGCAGACCTCCTTCTTGCCTGGGGACTAGATTGCCTTTGTAGGACTAACATCAGCCACAAGATGAGATATTATGGCTTAGGAGTCATGCAGCTGGAGGCTACAAGATTCTGACTCTCCCTAAACTCCTCCTAGGATCAGTGCTTGAAATATTTTGGAGACCCTGCAACTTAATGGATCAGCTGGTCCCACCCAGATCAATAAACTGGCCATCTGATCTTGTGGCCCCCACCCAGAAACTGACTGAGCACAAGAAGACAGCTCGGACTCCCTATGATTTCATCTCTGACCAATCAGTACTCCTGGCTCACTGGCTTTCCCCTGCCCACCAAGTTATCCTTAAAAATTCTGCTCCACGAATGCTCAGGGAGACTGATTTGAGTAATAGTAAAACTCTGGTCTCCTGCACAGCCGGCTCTGTGTGAATTACTCTCTCTATTGGAATTCCCCTGTCTTGATGAATCGGCTCTGTCTAGGCAGCAGGCAAGGGGAACCCCTTGGGCGACTACAGAGGTAGGGCCTGGTGGAAGGTGTTTGGACCATGGGGGGGCAGATCCTTCATGAATGGCTTAGTGTCATCCCCTTGGTGATGAGTGAGTCCTTGCTTAGAGCTCATGCAAGATCTGGTTGTTTAAAAGTATGTGGTTCCTCTCCTCCCCCCCCCCACCCCCCCCCCCCCCTCCCCTCCCCCTTCACTCCCCTCCCCTTCTCTACCCTCCCCTCCTCTACCCTCCCCTCCACCTTTCTCTCTCTCTCTGTCTTTTGCGCTCCTGCTCCCATTATGTGACACTGCCCTCCTTTGCCAGCCACCGTGAGCTATAGTTCCCTATAAGCTCCCTGAGCCCCTCACTAGAAGCAAATGCAGGCACCACACTTCCTGTATGCCTGCAGAACCATGAGCCAATTAAACCTCTTTTGAATATAAATTTTCCAGTCCAGGTATTCCTTTATAGGAATGTAAGAACAGACTAATACACTACACTCGTATTCAACTACAATTTTAACTTTTCTATAATAAAGCTCAATAGCCATACTTTTAACTAATTTCAGATTTCACATCTTAGTCTATAATGCAGAAAAAATAAATTCCTGTCCCTATAAACGAACCTATAATATATTTTCCAACCTTTACATATTTCCCTGCAATCTGTTCATATATTCATTATTGGCAATCAAATGCAGCCTTCCTTTTCAGTTAGTACTTTATATGTCAATAATATAGTCAGCTCAGATTTATTCTAAATATAATAGTTACATCTGAAATAGTAGTGGTATTTTTTAATAATCTGCATCAAAAGTGTACATTAAATTTCTAAGTTTAATTACTGAAAAATAGGTATTATTTGTATATAATAAACATAACAAATAGGCTGGCAAAAGTATTGACACAGAACACATGATATTTAATAATTGATTATGGATTTCTCAAATTTACTATTACTTAATTTCTACTTAAAAGTTTTAAAGAAAATTTACTTATGATATTAAGCATTTCCTATTTATTATTCCAGCATCATTGAATGGACTGGGGAGGAATGTGGTAAAAGTAAAATATGCTGCAGTAATTCCCTATACATTACTTACTACATTGAGAGTAGTCACACTTTGACACATCTGACTTCTTTGATGAGGTCAAGGGCTCAGATATTCTGTCCCACTCCGCCCCATCATTTTTGAGAAACGAGCATGTTGAAGACAGGCCGGAGAGCTCTTACAGACACTGCAGTCTCTCGTCTTAATCCTGTTGGAACATTTACAACATCCTGGGATTTCTCCTTTGAATGTCAAGATTAAGAACATAATCCTTTAAAATTTGGCTCAGACGCAAACAAAAATGATCTTAGTTTTTTTTTTTTTTTTTTTTTACTTTTTAAGAGTATGGCAAAAAAGATGCTTTCTATTACCTGTAAATCTCAAGGAAGACATGATTTTGAAAAGAAAATAATTTAAGTGGTGTGTGATAAAGACAGAAAAAGCATGGTGTTAAATAAAAATCTCTTTCTTAAAATTGGTAATAATTATAGTTCACACTTATATTTTGAAAAAGGTATCACAAGAGTAATAATACTTTCTCAATAACAATAATTTATTCTTATTATGATGTTTTATTGAAAACTAAAGTAAAATCAATTTTTTTCTTTAAAACAATTTTATTTCAATAACTCTTGGGATACAAGTGGTTTTGTGATGTGGATGAATTAAATAGTGGTGAATTTTCAGATTTTAGTGAACCTGTCCTCTGAGTAGTGTACATTGTACCAAATGTGTAGTTTTTTTATCCTTAGCTCCTCTCACCCTCCCTCTTCTGAGTTTCCTAAGTCCATTATATCACTCTGTATGCCTTTGCAAACTCATAGCTTAGTTCCTACTTGTAAGTGAAAACATACAGGTTTTGGTTTTTCACTTTTGTGTTACTTCACTTAGAATAATGTCCTCCAGCTCCATCCAAGTTGCTGCAAAAGACATTATGTCATTCTTGTAAAACCAACTTCTGATAATGTCATGATTTGTTGTGACTTTCTTGCTTTTTAAAAGCTCTTTCTCATCAGTATTTCCAGCTGTCCTGACATCCAAACTTTCAGCTCATTTTAACTGCATCTAAAATTTGGTAAGTATCTGAATTATATTAAGTATAGTTGGCCAAAACTTTGTTTTACCATATTTCACTATATATCTCAGAATAAAATTCACATTTTCTGTTGGGGAGAAAACAGTGTAATCTACAGACTTTTTATATGCATGTTTAGTATATGGTTCTCACCTTACACTAATCTTAAGGTTGTTGTATCCCAATGAATTTTGACTATATTGATTTGTTAGAACAGGAAATACGCTGTAAGATTGGACATTGTCTAGAAAGTGTGTGGATTCACTTAGGACTTGTATCTATAGTCTATACTTTACAAAGGCAGTCCAGTACATTTTATCTCATACTTGGTGCCTGTTTTCCCAGCTTCTGTAAGTGTACTTTCAGTTAGAAAATTTTTTAAAAGGCCAGGCACGGTAACTCATGCCTGGAATCCTAGCACTTTGGGAGGCTGAGGTGGCGGATCACGAGATCAGGAGTTTGAGACCAGCCAGGTCAAGACCAGCCTGACCAACATGGTGAAACCCCATCTGTACTAAAATTATAGAACTTAGCCAGTCATCGTGGTGCGTGCCTGTAATCCCAGCTATTCAGGAGGCTGAGGCAGGAAAATTGCTTGCACCCAGGAAGCAGAGGTTGTAGTGAGCCAAGATAGTGCTACTGCACTCCAGCATGGGTGACAGAGTGAGACTCCATCTTAGAAAAAAAAAAAAAAAGAAATTAAAAAAAAGTCTTCTTAAAGAAGTTTGTATTATATCTAAGAGTTTTCTTATTAGGCTATCTGACTTTTGACTTTCTTAAAAAATAATTTGGGGAACAGAAAAAAATGAACGTTGGTAACTTTCTTGAGATAAGCTCACATGATCTCAGCTATCTTGGTCAAAAATCATATAAAGGAACCAAAACTAATAATGTTGCAATATTGAAAGAGACAGAAATATGAGTCATCGTAGAGGCATCTCATTGGGACTTTTGGCAAAGTTGTAAGCAAATAAATTTAAGGGCCACATTAAAAAGATGTTATGTAATGTTTCTAAATCTATCATATTTCCATTTATAAAATGTCATATAAGAATGATCAAAATGTGCATATAATATATGGTTACTCATAATTAATTGAATAGAAAAAGTAAGAAGTATAAAATACGGTTGACTTTAGAAATAAATGCCTAACAGTTTCACTGATATGTTATTTCCTTATTCAAAAGACTAAATGTTAGAAAGTCTGCTTACTATTTAGAAAACATAACCAAATAAAATTTGAAAGGAATTCTTTTCTCTAAAAACTATAAACTATTAATGGATATTTTAAATACCAGAAATTCCATTTAGAGTTTTTCTTCTTTATTCCAAAATACTGCATGTTTTGCATACATTATGTATTAGTCTGTTCTCACCCTGCTAATAAAGACACACCCAGGACTGGGTAGGTTATAAAGAAAAAGAGGTTTAATGGACTCACATTTCCACAGGGCTGGGGAGGACTCACAATCCATGGCAGAAGGTGAAAGGCATGTCTTACATGGCGGCAGACAAGAGAATGACAGCCAAGCAAAAGGAGAAACCCCTTATAAAACCATCACATCTCATGAGACTTATTCACTACCACAAGAACAGTATGGGGAAAATTGCCCCCATGATTCAATTGTCTCCCATTGGCCCCTCCCACAACACATGGGAATTATGGGAGCTACAATTCAAGATGAGATTTGGGTTGGGACACAGCCAAACCGTATCACATTATAATATTTAGCTTGGTACTACTGCTGAGACTTGTGGCAAGTTTACTCTTCATTTTGTAGCTTTTTCTGATTCCACCTCTACAAACAAACTGTGCTATAGATGTCTCTATAGGGCATGAATAAATGCAATATGAAAAGAATTACACTTTTTTTCCTAAAGAATAATCTTATTGTAATTATCAATAGGTAATCATTGATTTTATAGTAAATCTCTGTAGTTCCTAATACATCAAATGATTAAATGTTAGGGATTTTAATAATACCTTGTCAACTCACTAATGACTTTTTACACTGATTTATTTTTTGTTCTGTAATCACAGGTACAAATACAATGGCTGTTATCATTTTTTGGGCAATCAAGAAATTCTGATATTTTTATCACATGAATTACACATACTATTATTTTTAAAAATCAATTTGATTAATCAAGGTTGACCCAAGGAATGGATATGCTAATTAAAAAAAACTTTCTAAACAAGATAAAGAATATCTATAGATTTGTGGGGAGAAAGAAGCAACATCAGGTGACATTTTACAACTCAAATATTTTATTAGCATTTTAAAAAGTAGTAGAAGAGCCTCATCTAGTTATATTTAAATATTTCCAACTAATTTTAAGATTTAAAGAAGGCACTAAAAGGGATTTAATAGCTAAGTTAAATATGTTGAAGGACCCTGCTTTTATCTTATTACAGGAAGGTATTAGGTGGTAACAGGCAGTCAGAAGGTTAATTATGTGAAGTAGAAGAGAGGTTGCAGCACTTCTTACTGAGTGTTTATGCTTATCACTGCTATTTTATTTGTATTACATTCTTTCCCTCATCATTTTGTATTCCTTTTTTTTTTCCTTTTTCTTCCATTGGATTCCATATTATCTTCTATTTCTAGTTTGCTCATTTTGATTTATCTGCAGAATTGTACATTGTATGAATCCACCCAAATGTGTTGATCGAGACTTCTGGTAATGGACATTTGGGCTGTTTCTAAAGCTGCAGTTAACATTGGTGAACATGTCTCAATGTGCTCATGCATGAGAGCTTTCCTAAGGTCTATGTAAGAGAAGAATTAATGTGCCGTAGGGAGTGATTATCTGGAACTTCACTAGCTATTGCAAAATTTCTTCCTAATGCAATTCTATAAACCTGTACTCTCCAAAAAAAAAAAAAAAAAAAAAAAAAAAAAACAGTATATGAACATTTCTATTTCTCCACATCTTAAATATATACTTGGTATTACCTGCTGTTGGACTTCTTTGGAATCTGATGCTTGTCAATAGTATTTAAATGCAGCTCCAGTCAACCTTTCTTGGTTACTAGAGATATTGAGCAACTTTTCATGTGTTTACCAGCCACTTGGATAACTTTTCACATCTGCTGCTATTCTGTCTATTTTAAAAAGGTGGTGTATATATATCCCAGTATTCTAAATATCTTTTACTTAATGTGTGGCATTATTTTTTTAACTTGGTTTATGGAGTCTTCTGTTGCATTGATGTTTCTAATGTTAACGAGATCAAATTCAATAAATATATATTCTTTGTAGTTTTCACTTTTAGTGTCTTGTTTGGCAGAAGAAAATATCCTCACTCTTGAGGTGATAATGTTTTTCTATGTGATCTTCTAAATGTTTTACATTTCTGTCTTTAAATGTTAAATGTTTAAGACATCTGAAATTTATTTTGTGCATTCTGTGAAGTAAATTTCCACTCTTCCCACATCCAATGATCCCAGGTTCATTTATTGACTGGTGTCAATAGACCACTGTTTTCCACAGACACAACATTTATAAATTAATTATCCACATATATGTGAACCTATTTTGTAACTTCTTATCCTATTGCATTTGGTTGTTTTGTCTAACGTTGTGCAATCTGCAATACCAACCTCTTAACCACACTGGCTTTAAAATAAATTTTGACATCAGGTATGGAAATCTCTTCCTATCACCAAATCTGTTCTTCTTAAAACTTATCTTGCCAACTTTTGGACTTGTAATATTCCAAACACATTTTGGGATTGACTGACTAAATTACTTGAAAATTACATCTAGGATGTTTGATTGCTTTAAAAAGGAAGAAGAAGAAGAAAGAAAGAAGAAAAAGAAGAAAGAAGAAAGAAGAAAAAGAAGAGAGAAGAAAGAAGAAAGAAAGAAGAAAGAAGAAGACTGGTCATGATTCTTGCCTAAAATCCCAGCCCTTTGGGAGCCAAAGCGGGAAAACAGCTTGATAGCTGAGGCTCGGAGTTTAAGACCAGCCTGCGCAGCATATTAAGACCTAGTCTCTGGAAACAAAAAAAAAGCAAGAAATTAGCCAAGCATAGTGACATGTGCCTGTAGCCCTGGCTACTTGGAAGGCTGAAGTGGGAGGATCACAGGAGCCCAGGAGTTTGAGGTTACAATGAGCTATTACTGCACCATTGCACTCCAGTCTGGCTGCAGAGTGACACGCTGTCTCTACAAAAGAAAAAAAAAAAAAAAAAAAGAGAGAGAGAGAATTGGTTTTATGTACTTTGAGTCTGGCAGATGTTTAAAGCTGTCTTGGTTCTGGGATCTTTTGAAAGTTCCACATAAGCATCCTTACTGAGTCCCTCTCAGTGCAACCACCATGACATGGATGTTACATTAATTCCTTCTACTTTCTGAAGATGGGCATAGTCCCTAATTGTCCAGGGTGGCACAGATTCTTACTGTTAGATCACACCAACTGACCCTTGTTAGATAGAAGTAAAAACAGCTATAGGCCAGTTTTTTCCTCCACATGGCCCACATCTAATCCTCAGAAAGTATTCCTGTCTCCTTTAACCTAGTAAATTCTGGGATCAGAATTCTGATCCTAAATCAGCCACCTCATTTTAATTCCTCCTTCAAAACAGCTTGTTATATCTCCTCTTTGATTCTCTAGATTTCTATTCAGGAGTCAGTCAGTGGACCTTGTGTCTTCTAAATTTCAGAGTCATATATCAAATTCTCCAAGTAGCAATACTTGAAAGCATTGTTGAAGGCCTTCTTTTAAGTCATCTTGTCATATAAAATGTGCTTTTCTTATCGATTCCATTGTAGAAGGTGGGTGAAATACACCTATGCTATCAACTCTCACAAAAGCAAGCTCTTAACAAGTATCTACCTCCCATAATTCCCTTTCCATCCTATCTCATAAACATGAAGTGGTGAGACATATTAAGAAAGAGGAGCTAAACATTTGCAACATTTCCTTTGAAAATTTTCAATTGATTTGTCTACTACTGTCTTCAGTATCTGATATCTATCATCTCCGTTAACTCATTCTGTTTCTAATTTAACATCCTTTTGGAAAATACTTTCATATTTTTGTACAATTTTTTTTTTTTTTTTTTTTTTTTTTTTGAGATGGAGTTTCACTCTTGTTGCCCAGGCCGGAGTGCAATGGCACGATCTCGGCTCATTGCAACCTCTGCCTCCCGGGCACAAGCAATTCTCTTACCTTAGCCTCCCGAGTTGCTAGGATTACAGGCAGGCACCACCACACCCAGCTATTTTTGTATTTTTAGTAGAGATGGAGTTTCTCCACATTGGTCAGGCTGGTCTTGAACTCCTGACCTCAGGTGATCTGCTAGCCTTGGCCTCCCAAAGTGCTGGGATTACAGGCGTGAGCCACCGCGCCCAGCCCGATTTTTTAATATCCATAATAACATCAGATTTATGTGTGTATGTATGTACATATATGTCTATATGATAACATTTCCAATCATTACAATTTCTCTTTTTTTTTCTTTTTGTCTTTTTGTATTGAAGATCTCATAGGATGTACTGAAGCAGTGATAATGAGCATTCTTGCCCAGTCTCAAATTTTAAAGTCTTCCAGTGTTTTATCCCTAAATATAGGATTGCATGAGGATTATGAAATCCCCTTTTATTCTACGTGTGCAAAGATTTGTTTGACATGAATAAGAATTGTTTCATCATCTGTTGATATGATCATGATTTTCTCTTCTTTAACCCCTTAATGTGGTGCATTATACCAATAGATAGTCGGTGTAATAATGCTGCATGCCAGATCTCCCTGTATGTTTTACATCTTCATAAAATAATGGCTATAATAATACTAACTATGTTGAGATGCTGAAAAAGTGCAATTTGGCTGTTTCATTTGGCATATGGGGAGTTTGAGAAATAAGAATAAAGTGTAGCTTTCTTAGAATTGGTTTGTTTGAATAAACTGTATGGAAACTTTGTAAGTATAAAGATATATACACCAATTTAGATGAGAAAGCTTCAACACCAGCGGTATATTTTAAATAGTACCACTGCTTTACACTAATGTCTTATTTATGTTTTAGGAAAGTAGAAAAAGGAAGTTTCCTTCTAGATTTTCTCTTAGAATATTTCTGTATGAAACAAATGCATTTTTAAATGTGTTTCTTTTTTTATACTAACAGGCCACAAAAGGAATTTAAATAAAGCAAGAATTAAAATAATCTGTTTTGATAAAGAATGGTATCAGAAAAGGTCAACATGTTATATCCTGGATGCCGAATTAATTAGCACAATCTAATATATATTAAGAGCATTGGCAACATAAACTTGATGAGTATGCCAGAGCTGATCTTTCAGACATTACTATGTCAGAACAGACATAATTCATTCCACGACACTCTAAGAGCTTCAAAAACAGCCTGGCTTTCAAACTTCAGACTACATAAAGGCAAGGAAAATAACTGTCTCACTAGAATGAAATATAATGCTACATAATATTTGCATGTCACTTAATCTCAAGGATATTTTAGAGATACAAATATTTTGATGAGGTCATAACCTACATTGGGAAATTTAAAACTGGCCTTATACCTACACAAACACTGCCAGGACTTGTTGGAGGACTTTACATCGTTTCTGGTTTAAAGTCATTTGAATTTTGCTTCTGGGACATATGGGGATAAATTGAAGCAATTTTCCACAGAAAAAGTGACATAGTGAGGTTGATTCAAAAAATAATAAAAGGAAGGAAGGATTAAGTTCTGGATTTAAAAAGCTATTAATAATTCCTCATTGAATTTAAGGCAGTTATAGATGCCACCCCCCCATGAGATACAATAGGGCCCATATCAGATAGTCAGAAACTGACCTTTGCATGCTGTGATGACAGAGTTAGCATTACCAGAGGAGTAATAAAGCTAGGCCCATGTCTTGAGGGTCCCAAGTCATAATCCACACCTTTGTTTCTAAACATATCTAAATTACCTGTGCATCTTTTGACAAGTATGCATATCTCAGACATAGAGAATCAGGTTCTTCAGGTATGTTATACATCATTTCTTTAATTTGTGAGAGAAGATACTACAGAGGTAGAAATTAAGGCTCTAGGAGACTCAAAGCTGTATCCATTGCCCAAGGTCTAAGCTGACCAGGTAGTAAAACCAGCTCTGTGATCTCAGTTATTGTTTCTTTTTATTTACTCTTAATCTCTGGTTGTTTCTCCCATGGCACTTTGCTCATCTCTAAACAACACTATGTCATCCCCAAAATTAGTATGGTACCATGCAAAAGAACCACTTCCAGGCAGATGCAAAGGTCGTATTCATGATTATAGAACAGAGATAAGTAAATCAAAATAAGGCAACAAGAACAAAAAAAAAAAAAAAAAAAAAAAAAGGCTTTTTGAAGGCAACATGTTACAAAGGGATGCACATAATAAATATAATCCCATCACTTTTATCTACATCTGTCTCTGTTTGTAAAAAAAGGGTGAGGTCCAGACAATCATGTAATTTCCTTTTTGCAGGCTCCCTTTCAAAGTCTTTTTCAGCAGAGCCTTAATAAGTACTTTGTAGATGAGAAGGACATGGTTGATTATATACTAGAGTAGGGGGAGAAGAAGAAAGGACACTAACATTTCCTCCTAATTCCTATTAATTTTCCTGGTACAAATGATGAGCAAAGTATCGGTGGGTATGAATCTCATATGCAGGATGGTAAGGCTAGGTCTATCAAATAAAGAAAGCTTTTTTTTTTTTTTTTTAGACGGAGTCTCCCTCTGTAGCCCAGGGGAAAGTGCAGTGGTGTGATCTTGGCTCACTGCAACCTCCGCTTCCCCGGGTTCAAGCAATTCTCCTGCCTCAGCCTCCTGAGTAGCTGAGAATACAAGCATGTGCCACCATGCCTGGTTATTTTTTGTATTTTTAGTAGAGACAGGGTTTCACCATGTTAGCCAAGTTGATCTCAAACTCCTGACCTCAGGTTATCCACCCTCCTTGGCCTCCCTGAGTGCTGGGAGTAAGCCACTGTGTCTGGCCAATACATGAAACTTTTAACCAAACAAATGTCTTTGCATGATGTAGAGGGGACTAAAACACATTTTCCTTTCCAGCCACACCCAAAGATAGTTTGTACTCATTGTAATTAACATCGCTTTTGAAGGCCAGGATCTAAGTATATAATAATGTTATATCTTCATCTATTCAACTGAACACTTGTTGCCCTAGGTCCTCAGAAAACAGTAATGTGCTAAATGAACAAATTGTTCTCCTATTTTGCGATCTAGTGTGTTTATGTGGTGGGGATGTGAGATAGAAGGAGATAGAATAAACATATAAGTAAGAAGATATAATGGGATGATTTCAGATAGGAGGCGTGATATGGTTGAATGTGACGGGGGTTTTGGGGCAGCAGAGTACAGCTAATTTAGAACAGATAGTGTGGTGACACTGTGTGAGGATCTGAAAGGCAAAACAACCATGTGAATCTTGGGGAAGAAGAGCATGGATAGTAGGAAGAGCAAGTACAAAAGGCCTGGGGTGATGAGCTTGCTGTGTTTGAAAAATAGCTAGAAAAGCAGTTTGGCTGGAATGTACAAAGCCCAGGAAAGAATATAACAGACAAAGTTAGGAGTATGCACTGTTGAGATACTGGAAATATTTGTAAGGTATGGCAAGAAATTAAGGTTTCATCCTCAGAGAGATGGATTGGAGGATTTTAAGCAAAGAATTCATGCATATCTTGAAAAGGATTATGATTTACATATTTAACTAAAATAAATACTGTTTGGTTTTATAAATTTGTGTATGCAAACAGTGAAATAATCATGCCATGTAATGAGCATACATCATTGCTTAGTATTCAGTCCTGATCTGTGGTTGGACAGAGGCTAGAGGAACTACTATTATATTTGGCATAGATGCTTCTTTATATATTATCATATTCAGTGGACTTAGATAGATGCCCTAGCCTTGTTCAGAAGTCTTTTATTTAGTCTCTAAACTGCACATGACCTGCTATGAGTTATTATCCCTTTAATTGTTCTGTTTTACTTGAAATTAAGAGGTTTATATTAGACTAAGTAATGATGAGTCAATTGAACTAATAGTATAGCAGATGGATTCTTCAGTTCTTTGTAATGATTGACACATTATAATCTCTACTTGGTCTAAGATATCATCATAACTTAGAAGATATTAGATATCAGTGGGTTGAGTATACTGAAATCTATTTTGTTTATTTATGTGTGCTATAAATCAATGGCTCTAACATTCAAATAAGATCTTTTTGCTTGTCTGCTCAGATGCTTTCAATGATGTAGTGCTATGTAACAAATCTAATCCCTTAAGCACAGTACTCAAGTCCTTCTACCCCGAAAAACTATGCCCTTTTATACTTGTTTGCATTTACACATACTCATTTCACTTGCTTTGACTGTTCATCTCACACTCTCCATCTACTATAATATTTACGCCTCAGGATCTAGGCCACATATCAGCTTCTCTGTTAATTTTTTCCTGATTCTCTCAAGTAGATTTAGCTGGGACATGTGTTTTACTTCCATAATATTGTGTGAAAGCTCCAACTTCAGAATTTATTATATTGCCTCGTAATTACCTGTTTTTCTTCCATATTCCACAGTAAAGAATGACCTCTACACAGCTGCTATATTTCGTTCATTTCTAAATGTTTTGCTAGCATTGCACTCACCCATTGATTTCATTGAGTTCTTAGAACCCATTGCAGGAACTCTATGAACTCAGTGAATGAGTGAATTAATGGGTGAATGTGTCAGCCATCATTCCACTCTTATATTTGACACATTCCCATAATGTGATGTGAGTAATGTGACTGAGATAACACAACTCTGTAAAACAGTCTTGGACTTCTGGCCTTCATATCTTCATACGTGGTGTTCCCCACTCTTAAAGTTGCCCCCTTCCACCAGCAACTCTACAAGATCTTACACATCTTCAAATTTCTAAAATGGTCACTCTTCCATGAAGCTTTTATTGGTACCTAGTTCAAGAGCCTGATTCTTTCCTCTGTATTTATTCTCACATTGTCAATGCCTCCTTTTTCAAAAAAAAAAAAAAAAATTATCTCTTTCTACATTGTGTTTGCTTATATTAAAGCATAATTATTCATGCATGAGTCTTTACACATCTATACAATTACAGGCTCTTTAAGTGAGACGTATATGATCTTCTTTGTACCACTCTCCTCTAGATAAATGCATGACTGCATATCTCAGGGTGATGCAACTGCTGTGCTCAGTAGAATGACCGATATAATTATACTTTTTTTCCTGTATGCATTTAAAAAAGATTTAACATATTATTTCTGCCAAATATGATGAAACCCAGAAAAGCCCTTCATTGAATTAGGCATTTTTATTTGCCCAAATGATTGCCCTAGGGTTTCAATCAGTTATATTTCTCTCTTAGAGGTGTGCTAGTGTGCATCCATGTGAGGGCTGTAGATCACTCCAACACTGTCTTCCAAAGAAAATTAACTTCATTACATGTCCAAGCTTAGAAAAGCAGAGATAGTAAACATAACTTATAGCTCCGATACTGGTTTAGTATAAGAGTAGTTATTTATATGAGCTAATATAAAAGTAATAGCAACTATCATTCTCACTGTCTTCAGAATAACCAGAAAAACATATATCCTATTATTTGTATCTACCATTAATTAGAGAATTTCCTTAATACTGCAGGAAAAGCTCTTTCTCAATGCTATATTCCTGAGTCTTTTTTTAAAAGAACAAAAGGAATAAACCTGAATGAAATGTGAGGGATCTATGCCTGGGAGGATGATGGGAATATGATCTAACACAATCAGAGCAACCACTCTGCAGATGAACTATGGTGGGTGGGATAAATGCAATGAATTGAGCTCTCCCTGCTGACTTACCCCATTATTTTATCACTAATGAATTGATTTGTCAAACATCAAAAGCAAAGAGAATAGAACTAAAATTTGCCTGCATTTACTAAAACCTTCAACTCTTTTCTGTAATTCCAAATCATCATTATGATAGGGTGAGCTTGCCAAATATATGTTCAACGTTATTCAGTTTATGAAAGGCTGCCCCCTCTCCTGCAGAAAAAGCACACCACGTTTCAACCAAAGACTTTTTTTTTCCTAATTAAACACTGATTTTCTTTCATATGGATACAAAATAAATAAGCCTGTTTGTAAATAACAGACAGACATGTACACAGTGAGCATGATAGAATGACAAAAATATAGCTGTACAGAGACTACGGGTTTTTGGGTTTGGGGAGAATAACAGCCTCACAGTGAGTTAATACTAAGCATTCTCTCTATATATTTTTTCTCCACCAGAGAGTTTAAAAAAAGAATCTATTAAAGACTATTCTACCTGTGAATGAGCTTTGAATTACCTTTGCTTCTGTCAAAGACCATTTATCAACCTGACAGTGTAAGTCTCTAAAAGCAAATAAGGGCAAGAAGGGGCCCTGCACTATTGCCTTGGCAGAATTAAGCTTTTTTCCACAAGGGAAAGGCATCCTAGAGAAAGCTGCAGTATTTTATACAAACACAGCTAAACCCTGCATAATGTCTCTTTTGGATGGCCCTGTATATATTGTGTTTGACGTAACTCTGAATGCCACTACTTTGTGTTTGATATAACTGTGAATGCCACTACTTTGCAGCACTGCATTAACAAACACCTATATTTGTTCATCTTCATGAATCTAACATACTAAGTTGTAGAATATAAAAGTCCGGGACAAAAACATTAATAAAACTTCCTCTATTCTCTACAAAGTGACTTCTGATACTGTATTCTTTTGATTGTTTTTATGAAAGTTGTTAATAATCTTTGCAGAGTAACCTAAATATATAAAACAATTCTATATTTGGGAAGAAATATTTCTATAGGCTATAGTAATTTTAACAAAATCTGATTAGGCCTAAGCAATTCTAAGTTTAATACAGTAATCATTTTGTTAACACAACTTATATATTTAGACAATGGTTTGCTTGAGCAAATGTCTGCACATCAACATTCAGCATCTAGACACAAATGTCTGTGTTTTATTAGTCAATGTCCTTGAGAACATATCTATGCAACTTGAGCAACTCCCTTTTACTAATGGAGCAGAACATTCTAGAGGGAATTCTATTAAACAAAAAGTCATTCTTATTATTGGATCTTGCTGGATCGGTGATGCTAAAAACATTACCCAGCCAAGTCTGAAAAGTATTCATTGTCAGATGTCCGTCTAAATAATTATGCCCATTTTGTTTCAGTGAAATAACTCAAAAATTGCACTGTTGAATGAGCCGGTGTATTGGTCAATCGATAAATCCTACTACAGGTAAGTAAAGTGAACATTGGAGAATATCTAAGGTGGAAATTGATGGTAGATATGAAGGATTTATTCTCATACATACATGCATATCTCATATTTTTCTAGAATTCGCTTTGTATCTATTCGGCATTCAATGGAAAGGAAAATTCACTTTAGGCACGGAATACCTTTACTTTTTAAAATTAAGTGTGAGTAGATCAGTCATTCACAGATTGAATACAAGACCAGTTACCTTCTCAGTTAGTCTAAAGATCTCAATAATGCAATCAAAGTATTTGGGCTGTGAAAGATTGTTGCACAATATTTCAGCTTTTAAAAGGGTCAAACTTCAGAAATTCAACTTACAGCTGATCTGTTGAGAGAACCAACAAATGAATCAATTGGAGAAAATTTGAGATTCATATATATATAAAATATATATTAGAATACAGCCAAGAAGTAGCTAATACTATCTTACAGATTCATGCTTAAAATTAACATAAGTACAACCATGACAAAAATGTTAAGGAAAAAATATGCCAGATTAACAGGTGGTCTAATAAGAAAAATTTCATCTTTCATTCATAGATAGGTTTCAACTTTTACAGAAAATTTGGTATAATTCCACCAAACTTTTATCATCATTTAATCCATAATCATTATGCAACAACTGAATATTTTTCTAAAATAATTCTAGACATTAAAGTATCATTTTGGAGGAAATGTATTGCAATATTATTTTTACTTTCTTTAAGCATTTTTCATGATGTGTAAGATGATTCCCATTACTTCTCTCTGAGCTTTCTCTGCTAATTGTTTCATTTAAAAAAAATCCTTCAAATTGTCACTGAGAAGGCCCCAAATTCCATGAGAAGAACAGGTGTTTTCAAAAAGGAATTTGAGGCATGAGGCACCAGGGAGACTTGCTTATTTCAGCAAAGTGAGTGAAGTGGATGAGGTTTCGAACCCTGGTTTCACCAGAATAAGGCAGGTTACTCTATGCGTTAGTGTTTCTGAGTCAGAAGGGCCTTCTCTGCAACAGTTGGCATAGAGCTGCTGTATGGTTGCAGTAAACTCCCTTTTTAAAAACCTTCATTTATCCCTAAAAATAAAGGCACAAAAAAGGAAACTATACTGTGTTTTAAAGGTATTTTTTAGTCTATCAGTTTAGCAGTTAGCTTAAACATAACATCAATTTCAATGTGTAAATACACACACACACACACACACACACAGAGATATTAAGAAGTTATAGGTATTTAACAGAGTCATCTTTTCTGTTACCCTCAACATTTCTAGGACAAAGCCAAAAAAGAATCTGGAGCCATATTTTAAAACAAATGTTATTCTCTGAATTATAGGCCTTAAGTCTGTTCTAGAAATAGTCTCATGGCCAGTGTAATTATGGTTTATATGAGTCACGGAGCCTACTCTAGGCACTGTTCGTCCTATTTATAATCTATCCCTGGAACGAAAATTCAGAAGCTAAGGAAACAATGATAAAGAACAATGTCAGGTGGAGTTCAATGGACACAGCCTCCTTTCTTATAACTCAGTCTCAAGGATCCCAGCAGACAGGTTAGGGAGACGTCCTGCTTCCTTGGAATCCCTCGATAGTTATGAGGGGACATTCAGGTAGGTCACTGCTTCATTTGAGGTGTGACCTTGCTGGGTTATTATAGAGAATTGGATCCTACTGAAAAATTTGGCCATAGCAATTTACTCTACAGCAGAATAATGCACTTCACCAGAGAAGTGTCAGATTATTGAATTCTTTGTGCTGAAATGTGCTTCGTACAAGGGTGTATATATTGGAGTCTACAAGCCTAATACAGTTCCTACACATTCTGCCTGCCTTCAGTTTACGAGTCATCTTGCTGTGCAGGAACTTTTGTACAGCAACAATGTGTTAGCTGAATGCAATGGAGTTTTTTTTCTATTTTCTTTCTTTTTTATTAAAGACTTTATTTTTTTAGAGCAGTTTTAGGTTCACTGCAAAATTGAGAGGAAGGTACAGAGAATTCCCATCTACTCCTTGCCTTCACACATTATCTACTCCTGTATTATCTACTTTCTCATCAATTAGCAGAATCAGAGGAAATAAAGATCCAAATGATGAGAATTATTGCTTTAAAGGTTGCAAAAAAAATTAAGGTCCAATTTGCCTGTAAGAAAAAGCTAGAAATATGTTTGGAATGTCGTGTCTACATAGTGTCTCTTTCTATAATTTTATATGGACTGCATTAAACTATAAGCTCATGGAGAGATGGAACTGTGCATATTAAAACTGCTGTGCACAATTAGGTCCTTAAATAGGAGATAACAAGTATTAAAAAGTATCTTTTGGTATGAGTGAAATCTGAAGCTTAAAATATTCTTTCAGAATACAAGGTATTGCACTGTTCTCATTGTTTCACTCTATATATTATTTATCTCTAGCAACTTCACAGCACTTGCCATTGACAATTTTCTATGATATCTTAGAATGAACTTTTCGAAATTCCCCATAGATCTAAAAGGAAGAAGTTTGTTTGTTCTGTTGAATTTTTTAGAAAAAGGGCTATGCACTCATAAATGAATGAACTAAGCTGGTAATATAATGGAAGCATAACAAACATTATTTTACTCCTTACTCATTTCACATATTTATATTTCTTCCTGGTTCCTTGATAACACTTCATTTTGTGAACTGGCTGCTATTTCTCTTTCTCCTTGTGTTCCACCTGCTAATACTTACTGACAGTATGCTAAGTACCATCACCTATTCAGCAGCCCACAGAAATACCACTGACACGATCCACATTTTTCAGAGAAAGAAAATGAATCTCAAAAGTGTAAAATCTTGCAGATCTCAGACTAAAATATTGTCCTTCTAATTCCAAGTAGGTGTTTTTTTAATCTCAGTGATGAAATTTTCCTGATGTAGACATCGAGTGTCATACTCATTCCAAATGAAATAAAAATCCTAGACATCCCTGGAACAGTGGTTCCCAAACCTTGTTGTAGGTCCCAGTCACTACAGAGTTAGTAAAAAACAGAGAATCTTGGACGCTGGCCCTAAATTCAAATTCTTCCTAACTTAGATGGACCTAAGGTATCTGTATTTTTAACATGCTTCGCAGCTGAATCCGATGCATAGTACACTTGGAAAGCATGCATCTCCTCCAAGCCTTTTATTTTTTAGATGAAACAATTAAAACTTGTGCTTGTGACCATGAAAGGAATAAAGCCCAGGCCTCCTACGCCTCATGTCAGTCCTTGCTCTACTCTATCAGGATCAGCAACTGGTTCTCAGGTACATCCAGTATCTCTGGGGATGGCTTAATTATTATTTCCTTTATCTTATATTGTCTTTAGACAGTTTTCTTTAGGAAATTATGAACTAAATTAATGAATTTATGGGAGAGATATTTAAAAATGTTCACGCACCCCTTCTTTATCTACTATTTGGAGGTGGAGGGTTAAAGGAAATGGAGTAATTGAACCTTTATGAAATAATATTTAAAACCACAGTGGTACTCTCCATATGTGAAAGCATATTTTGGATATTAAGTATTGTGTCAATGGCATGACCAAAATATATTAAATCCTATTTAAAATCAAACATTATATCAAAGCACCTCAAAAGAGTAATACCAGAGTGAAATTCCAAAGGGGGAGGTGCAGAGAACAGATTAATAGAGCTCATTAGAAGGCATCTGAGAGACGGGTAAGTTTGCGAACGTGGCTTTGGTCAGTGAGGTTGGCTAATAATAACACCTGAACTAAATTCTCACCTGAATTCTCATTTTGTTTGTATTAAGTATGAAGAGAAAAATTACAAGTCTATGAATTTTCTGAACACTTCTTAGTGTTTGGACAGAAAAAAAAGACAGATTTTTTTGAAGGGGGGGTGACTTAACATATTTATCCTTATTATGTCATTATTACTGCATTATAAGACTCCTCATACTAGATAATATCAAGCTAGATTAGCTCTAAGCTCTTCATTTAACATGAGAGAAACAGAGCCTCCTTTCCTTATAATATATGCATATATTATCTCTTAAATCAGAGAGTGAATCTTAAGAGTAGAATAGCCTTGTCCCACGTCGCATTGCCAACGCCACAGAGTCTCAAGTGGAGCCTTAGTTGAACTAGAGTCCAGTGAATGTTTACTAACTGAATGATGAGGCTGATGTGAAACAGGTTGCTGATCATTGGTTAGCGTGATAGCAGGAACACTTATATATGAGATACTAGCTTTCAGGGAACGTGTAAGGAAAACTGTGACACTACTAACGAGGTCTAACACTCAATTACCCAATATCATGTATCTCCAGATTTCACCTCCATTACCAATAGAACTCCACTTTTAGCAGTGAAATTGTATTGCACAATTAAAAGAATTCTGACATAAAGTGATTTTTTTTCCTGGTTCCAAAAGATTCCAGAGATGCAAGAAATTTCTGTTAATATTATGGTGAAGCTAGTGGGTAATAACACTGTCAATTCTACCTTGAAAGTACATTTTAATTTCCTAAGAGTTAAAAAGCAGAATAATCTAAAGCACAAAAACATAAAGTGAATTACTTAGTCTCAGAGACAAGACGTTTAGGACTTACTACTCAGTACATGCTGATTGACTTAATATTCATTTGTTAAATGTCTCTTATATGCATGATTTTCTCTCTAATGCTACTTTTTTTTTTTTTAAAGTTCTAACCAACAGACTGCATGTTACGTTTCCTTTCCGTTGCTGACTGCATGCTTTGTAATTGGAGAAGCATTAATTTTACCCAGAATGTGATCTCTTAGCAACAGGTAAGTGGAGAGAAAAGAAAGTTGAAAATTGCATCCCTGACTTCAAACTACAAAGTGAAGACAATTTTCAGTAAAGTCCATTTAATTTAAAATCTCTTTTCTGCCTCTCAGACAGCCTCACCGCTAAGCACTGCTATTAAAGTGCAGCTCATTCCACCTCACCGAAGAATTGCTCTCCTGGATGTTACGATGACTCAGAGCTAAGTACACTAGACTGAAGCTGCCACACAGATCTTATATTTATTGCCAATATGCAGGTGAAAGGATGGGGATAAGTCAAATTTCTGGTGTTCTTGCATTGCCAGGGGAAAATAATGACCTATCAGGTTTACACAGCATCCCTCAGAGTGGTGTCTTAGCTCCTCACAAAAGCACCATAGGGGTGATAAATTATATTCACATTTTTGAAAAGCAAAATTCTAATTTAAAACTCTTTAACTTCTTTATTGAAAATCTAAGCAAGTTAACTTGAGAACTTCAACCATTATTAATCTTAATTAGTGACCATGGAAGTTATTTACAATATACTAGATGAAGTAAGCTCTGAAATAATATATGAACTAAATTCCAGTTTTGCAAAATTATAGCGTGGGTGTGTGTGTGTTATGAATTGAATTGACTTGTGTCCCCAAAAAGATAAGATAAAGTTCCAATTCCAAGTATCTCATAATGTAGTGCTATTCAGAAATAAGGACTTTGCTGAGGTAATTAGCTAAATTAAGATGAGGTCACACTGGAAGATGATGGGTCCAATATGATTATTGCACTTACAAAAAGGAAGACAGAAACAGAGGGTGAACATCATGTGAGGACAGAAACTGAGATTGGAGCAACACAGCTTCAAGCCAGGCAAGACCAAGGGTTGCTGCCACCCCCAGAAGCTGAGAAGAGGCAAGGAAGGATTCTACTTTAAAGGCTCCGAAGAGATCATGGCCTTGCCAACATCTTGGTTTTGGGCTTCTAACATCTAAAACTGTGAAATAATAGACTTCCATTGTTTTAAGACACCCTATTTATGGTACTTTATTACAAAAGCCTTAGGACATTTTGTTGCCACATACAAAGACACACACACCCTACAAACACAGAGAGAACTTCCTCCATGTATACACATAGAGCACAGTGACAATGCACAGACATGGGCCAACATTTTAAAGGTTCCTATATCTGGGTGATAGGAGTAAAGGTGACTTTTTTCTCCTGCATGGTGTTTCCAAATTTTTTATATTAAACATATAATTCTGTTGCAATGAAGTAACAGAAAACAATAAGTAAAACTTCATCTGATTTTCTTTGGTTAGCAATCTAAATTTTAAAAAATAACATTCTAGCTTCCTATTTTGAAAACAGTACTGATACTTATTATGTGGTTCAAAATATAATCTTGGGTCTTTTTACCTGCTTTTTCATTTTTGGTGTACTGTAAACATTTAAATCTTCTTGTTTTCAACACTTTATACAACTTTGTGCCCGTCCACTATCAAGCTTAAAAGTCATATAGTTTTCAGATCGAACTGGGTTGACTGTCTTCTCCAGTTACTACCATCTATTTATTTTGAGCAAGTTTCTAAGCTTCTCTCAGCTTCAGTTTCTTCATCTATAAAATGGGGACATTTAAGAAAACCGACCCTCATTGAGATGCTGTAATACAGAGAAGAGATAACATCTAGAAATTGCTCATGTCAATGTCTAACACTGACCTGTTCATTCCATATTAGAGACCATTATACTCTATAGAATGAGGTAGACAATTTAAATACTGAATACATTAATTTGAATATCCATTCCCTTATTATAAAGGAGATAAGACCATTAATTAAAATCAATTATCCCTTGTTTTGAATGACAGCATTGCTACTTAATAAGTGCAATCTCTTTTATAAGGTACTTAACTTGGGGATAAGTTTTCTCAAATGTGAAATGGAGGAAAATAATACATTTCCCATTTGGATTGTTTTAGAATGATAATAATAATAATTATTATCATTATTTATTAAGTCCTAATGATCTGTCAGGCCCTGGATTAAAAAAGCACCCATGATAGCATGCTCAACCCTTGCAAAATTTTTTGTGAAATATTTTGTGGATTCAGTCCCTAAGAATTAAATATAGGAAAAACACACAAATCTCATAGCAAAATGTGTTGGCATTAAAAACAAGATGTATTATATACCTGCATGTATTAAAGTTATGTCATCTTCTGAATATCTGAATAAGCTTTTTGAAGGAAAGCGCATTCATATATTTTCTCTGCCATTACAGTAATCCACATGGTACACACACATGAATGAAGGAGTTACTGATTAAAAAATAATAGATCTATCTGTGGGTATCTCAATTTTCAGTTACGTTTGAGGTTCAGAGGCTTGAAAAAGACTTTCTTTTTAAAACATCATTTTATACTTCATTCTCTCAATGTCTTCTCCAATAAAGATTAATTTAGTAGATATACTATATTATACACACATGTAATAAACACACATATTCTCTCTTTCTGTAGATATACTAGCTATACTGCATGTCATATATTATATACATTATACACAGCCTCAAAATTAATGCTAAAACAGTGGCAACAGCAAAAAAAAGAAAAAAAAGAAAAAAAACTTGGTGATTCCTTCAATATTTTCAAAATTAAAAACATGAAGTTTTTGATTTTACTTAAAACCTCAAAGTTACGCTTTATACCAATCAAAAGTGTACATGAAAAATCAGATTTCATGGGACACACACACAGAAACAAAAAATTACATTTTGTATGGCCCTGTGGCATTTTGACAAAATGACCCTGAAAAGAATATGAAGAAAGAGTATGAGGAGAGGATCATGAATGCAGAAGGAAATTGTTTTTATTGATTTTCCTTGGCAGTAGAGTTCATAACACGAAGCCTAAGTTTATGAAATCAGTGGTTGATTTGGCACTGAGAGGCAGGCACCTCTGCAACTCAGAAGGGTTTGGCTCTCATATCCTTCTGATTATTAATTTCTGAGTTTCAGGCCTGTTTTTGATGTCCAAATGATAAGAAGTATGCCAAAATAAAGGAAATTATATATTTTAAATGAACAAGAAAGCTATTATTTTTAGAAATATCCTGCGCCCAAATCTTAGCATCTATATTGGTTCTTTTATGTATTACTTGATTTCTTTTCTACGCATTATCCAGTTTCAACAATAAAAATTTGACTTGGAGACAGAGATAGAATGCAATATCCTTAGTGCATTCAGATTTATCCGAATGTTCTAGGATGTACTCCTAGAATATTCTTAAAGGTTGGAAATTATACAGTTATAATAGATGGTTATCATACTGTCAATGGCTTTTGGTTTTCTGATAACTTCACAAAAGCCACATTTTAGATACCATCTTTAATATAGCAAACCAATGTAACATACAAACTACAGGAGTATCTGAAAGGATTCTAGGATGTTAAACAGTTGCAGGATCCACTGTTACTCTCCCCTGTGTATGGTTCTATTTCCATTTGCTTTCTGACACATTATTAAATGCAATCATAAAGTAGAGTGTTTCCTGGAGCAGAAGAGAAGCAGAGGAAAAAATTATGTTACTCAGAATATCCTAAATTCAATAAACAAAGTCTCTGTATATATGCACAACCAATTTAACCATGTTGACTCAATTGGTCAATCAATTCTGATTTAAAGCAAAGGTCAGCTCAGTCAAACCAGCAATCATTTCAAAGAAAATCAGTAAAAATGTCACTTTCAGTCTCCACACTTTGAATGTTACAGGTGTTGCAGTTATTCCAGAAAAGAAGAAAATAAAATTTCTAATTCTGTTACACTGAATTTAAGATTACTGACTTTTAAGTCTCTTTTGTTAAAATATTTTTTTAACTCTTTCTTGCCTCAGAATGTATCTTTTTGTTGTTGTTGTTGTTACTGGAAACGACAGAAATCAATTTAAGTGCATGAAGACTTTTTTTTTCTCTGACAAAGACCAGATCAATTTTATAATGAAGGAAAATGAAATTTCGTATTTTCTGATAGTAATAGTCTTAGGGACAAAACACGGTAGGATCTGTTAAGAAACAGATTAACTCTCTATAAGAAAATTAAAGCTATCATCTCTGGATTTTGCATTATCATATTATTATCTAAACACCCTATGCATTATACAATTTGAAAAATAAACAAAAAAGGCTTCATGAGCCAAACACTCTTGGGGACAAACCTAATACAACAATTATCACTAGGAAGCTTCTGCTAAAATAGATTTTAAAATAAAATCACAAATATTCAATCCAGGGAACAGCACAAATGATACAAACCACAGACTGGTAAGTAAAACACTGACAGTGTAATTTAAAGCTTTCTTGTAAACTATGCATGTTCTAGCATTTCATAGCCCATAGAAACCAGTATGACAATAAATGAAGTCAGTAAACAGAGAACAGGCATGCACTTTCTAAGAGAGGTTTGTACTGTGAAATTATGAAAACCTGGGTTCCAAGAGATCTCGATAGAAACCAAGAGTCCCTTCTTATAAACTGGTATAAACTTGAGCAAGTTACTTAACAACTCATCTCGTTTTATTTAGAATAATGAAAACTTTCCCTAAATTTGTAGTGAAATTTAATGGAAAAATAAATGCATGTCATGTGCTCACTACAGAGAATGTTGAAAAACTGACATTCAATAAATAATAGTTATCATTATTGATGTATTATCTAAGTTAACTAAATCAGCATTTTCGTCCACATGGCTGACAGTCTCCATGCTTCAAAGAAAAACACAATGAAAAATCACTAACTTAAAAGAATTATAAGCAGGTTAGAAGAAGAAATTACACACTAACTTTCATATATGTTGAAATTGAATATGCTTAGATTTTGGAGATGGTAAGAAATGATTGCTCTTGGGGAGTTTTTAAAACTCAAGACATATGGACAGTTTTAGAAATATACACAGAAGTAACCTAAGTTGATGGCAAAAACTTGGTGAATTAAGCTTTGGTGGATGTCCAATAACAAATCATGAAAACTGTCCCCTCAAGGGACTTTAATGAAATATTTGGCCACCAAGGGCCATCAAACAATATGGCAATGAAGAAGGCAAAAGCATTTAAGAACCTAGCTGGACACAGGGAGCTCTTCAGAAATGTAAGAAATAAAGGTTTACTTATAAATGAATGCTAGCAAAGCATAAGTAAGTGACCCCAAATAAATAAACAGTCAGTGAGTACGGTCTTGGTCATTTAAATGCTAAGTGAAGTAATTTATTATCATAGAAAGACATCTACTTTCATAACCAAGATTGGGGACAATGTGTCCAGAAAATATCCATCTCTTACCAGCTTACAAGAGCAAAGGAAAAATGAGCTTGCAACCAGATGCCACTGATTTATACTTTATAGGATTTAGCCACATTTGTATAAATTTCTATATAAAGATAAAGGCTCCTCTTAATGGAAATCAGCACACTTTTTACATTTCTTTGGTCTCGTATCTCTGACTAAGCAAAGAAAGGCAGGCATCAGAATGATTCTAGCCCTCATTATGCCTCAATAATTGTCATTTGTCATAATGAGTCATTTTGCCTTGATATTGCTCAATCTCTTCAACTTGTAGAAGGAACATAGATTAGATGATCTTTAAGGTTGCTTTCAGCCTAATATTTTATACAAGTAATAAAAGAATATATAGTAAATATGCATAATGCTTCAATTATATACATATATAAATCAATAGAGATAAGATTACATGTAATTGTTGACAAAATATTCTCTTGATTGTAATTTATTTGGGTTATTAGAAACACAGAATAGAATTCAGAGATTTCTGACTCAACTGTCCTGCACTAAATATAAATTTTTGTTTTCCCAGATTATTGAACAAATGGAAATGTACATCTATCTGGCTCAAGTTGAAAATGATATTCTTTTACTATGTGTTCAAACAGTTTAACTTGTTGTCATTTTGAGGGCAAATAAAACAACACTGAAGTGACATGGAGCTTAATCATTAGAAGAAAATATTTACATATACTATGGAGATTATGAATAAATATGACGGAGTAATCTGAATTGATACAGTTCTACTGTCATGCTTTCAATGAATGTTGAATAGGCCTGGATAACTATATCTAAAATGATTGTAAAAAATAATAGTCATACAGTGTTGCTATAAATATTACTAGGAACAAAAGAGTTTTGATTTCTATTATTTTAAGAACGGGTTTTTTTTTTTTAGAAGTTATGCAAGTCATACAGATGCTAATTGTCATCGAGCATTCATAGAACATTTCTCCTCAGAATAAAGATTTGCTTCAAAATTGGTTGTCATTTCAAGTTAATTCAAATATAAATAGCTATACACTTCAAAAACCATAAGAAAGTCAGCAAATACAAAAATGATCTTAAGACATAATGGTATGAAGTCAAGACAAATACCACAATTTTAAGAAGTAAATTCTAAGGAAAAAAACTTGAAGTGTTTTTTAAGCATCAAGTTTCTCCATCTAAGGGAAAAGATTGCTTCCATTTCTGTTAAGTATTGTACTAGAGCCTATGACTTTAACCCAATAAAAATGGAACAATAGGTTTTAGATCTGCAGTCAGTTACATGTGGCAGTGAGTGTCAGCCTGTAAATAGCTTCACAATTCTGTGTATCACTGCTTTTGTTAATTCTTCTACTTGGCTCTATTCATTCTATTGTCCTCCTTTCGAATGACTGTCTCTGGAATCCCCCACTCAAAAACTCCATCATTATCTAAAACACATTTGTCTGCATGAGAGAGTATTTATTAGGTTTGCCACTAGATTGCCAACACAGTTGGTGTGAAAGGCTGCCAGGCAATTAACTTTCATTCATTAATTTCCAAAAATATTACCTACGTTATAAGAAGGTCTTTTGCCTCTTTAATTAAATCAATGATCAAATTATATTTATTGTCCTCAGGAAGCTCATTAAATAAAGGAATAAAACTTTAGAAAATTATCTTTGGAACAAAATGTCGTATATATCATTTACTTCTCAGGTAAATGCACTCTGCCTAACTAAAATGATCTTAAGGATCATACTCTTTGTCTGTTAAATTTATAAATTTGGGGATAAATTGTGCCTCAATAGACTGGCATATATCAATAAGTCTTTAACAAATAAATTAATATTGCTTATACAGGCATCAACATTATTTAAGATGAACTTCACAGAACCTCACCATTGTGAATACTCTATTAAACAGAATGGATTAAAACAAAGAATACAGTAAAAACTCTTTAAGTGAAAATGGGTATCACCCAATTCCTTGCACAGATACATGTCTGGATTAGAATTCATTGGTGAAAGTTGTTCATTGGTATTTTTGTTTTGTGTGTGTTTTGTTTGTTGAGAGATTTATTTTTATTGTTTTGGTTGTGTCAGAGAAGCCAAATTTTTCTCTACTGCTTCTAAATAAAACTATTTCAAAGCTGCAAATCCTTATTTTATAGCAGATACTCTGTTGGAATCTTATTGCTTTCAGTTGTCAAAGGCCATTTCAACTTAATTGGATATTGAAATCCTAAGACTCTCCTGTGAGCATCCACTAGAAGATTTATCTCTTCTTTAAACACCTAATCATGCTTTCTATGATTCTGAAGGCAGTTAGAAAGAATATTTACATATTACAGGTACATGTTTTGTCTCCGCTTTAAGAGAGTAAGTATCTTACAAGGATATTTCATAGGTTTTGCATTCCGATTGTGTTATATGTATTTAGTAGGTGCTAAGTAAGCCTCTTCTAAAGAAATGGTTAGATGAGGAAATAGCTGGTTGTAGTGATCGAGATGTATAGTAATGAATAATAAATTTTTCTAAACCAAGTAAGATTTTTAAACAGTGTATTTAAATGATCACACTACTGTTGATTCCTAAAGGGATAGACCTATACTTGATTTTCTTGTTCATTCTTACAGAATACATGGTGTTACTTTGGTGGTTGAATTCAGTGACAGAATCGGATTCCTATAGCTAACGGGCATGTGGCCTTAATCATCAGGTGTATTATCACACACAGTCCAGTTCTCACAGACATATAGGAAAGTTTTATTCTCTTCTCTAATCACCAGTTCAGAAAAGTTCATATATGTTTATGCCAGGAGACTTATGCAATGACCCACCTCTGCATCATGACTGTTGAAAGCGACAATGCTTGTTCTATTTCAGAGACTGTGCTTTAGGATCATGCCTTCATTTTTCCACTTTCTATGATGACTTTATTTTGAAGAAAAATGGAGGAGAGATTACTATTTAAATGGAGTCAGAAAAATAAAGTAAATATCTGCTAGGTGTAGAAGAAGATAGGAAAATATAATACGACAAAGCTTTTCTACTTATGAAAGTAAAATTGTTTTTGAAAGTTGGCAAAAGAATAAGAAAAAAGGTCTCAGAGGTTTACAAATATTTCAAATAAAGTATATTTATGAATGTACTATTTATAAGTGAATAGACTTAACCAAAGGCCAAACGTATTTAATAACGCACTTTTTTCCTAAACACTGAAATTTTCTAAAAATAAACAAATTCTTAATGTATAAGGTAAATGAATTAAGATATTCATTGACAAACATACATATTTAAAGTTTGTCCCATTTGGATATACGACTAATGGATGACTATTTAAGAAAATGTTGGCCGGGCATGGCGGCTCACGCCTGTAATTCCAGCACCTTGGGAGGCTGAGGCGGGAGGATCACCTGAAGTCAGGAGTTCAAGACCATCCTGGCCAACATGGTGAAACGCCATCTCTACTGAAAATACAAAAATTAGCGCGGTATCGTGGCAAGTGCCTGTAATTCCAGCTACTCGGGAGGCTGAAGTGGGAGAATTGCTCGAACCCTGAGGGCAGAGGTTGCAGTCAACTGAGATCACACCACTGCACTCCAGCCTGGGTGACAGAGTAAGACTCCATCTCAAAAAAAAAAAAAAAAAAAAAAGAAAAAGAAAATGTTTTCAAGACTGACTATAAATACCCAATGCTTATAAACAAGATGGCATCTGAAATCTGTTGACATAAAAGACATTTCTCCTCTTTACACTGAAGTTCAACTATGCTGCAGGTGGCTAAAAATGTCTCCAGCTAGAGTTATATTGATCAGTAATATTGACAATTAGGCAGAAATGTTTCTTTATAAACAAGGTACAAGTTAAAGCATCAGATATTCTCTCTCTCTCAGATTCACACACTGTAAAAATACTGTGAAATTTGCAATGAACTGATTAAACACATCATTGGGCTCTCTTTCTTTGCTTTGCTTTTGTTTCCCTCTCTTTCCCTTCCTTTTTCTCTTTCTCTCTTTCTCTCTCTCTCCTCTCTCTTTCTCTTTCTCTCTCCTCTCTCTCTCTCCTCTCTCTCTTTTTCCCTGTCTTTCCCTCCCTCCCTCCCTCCTTTCTTTCTTTCTTTCTTTCTTTCTTTCTTTCTTTCTTTCTTTCTTTCTTTCTTTCTTTCTTTCTCTCTCTCTCTCTCTCTCTCTCTCTCTCTCTCTCTCTCTCTCTCTTTCTCGCTTTCTTTCTTGCTTTCTTTCTTGCTTTCTTGCTTTCTTTCTTGCTTTCTTTCCTGTCAGGGTATCTCTCTGTCACCTACACTGGAGTGCAGTGACGCTATTATGGCTTACTACAGCTTCGACCTCCTCGGCTCAAATGATCCTACATCTTCAACATCCCAAGTAGCTGGGGCCACAGGCATATGCCACCATACCAGGCTCATTTTTGTATTTTTTGTAAAGATGGGGTTTCCCCACACTGCCCAGGCTGATCTGGAACTCCTGGGCTCAAATGATCCTTCTGCCTCAGACTCCCAAAATATTGAGATTACATGCATGAGCCATCAAGCCTGGCTCTCATTATTTTCTAAGTCCACGTCTGGAAAACATTCTTAGTCTTAAAGGGAAAACATTACTAACTACAACTGATTTACTCAGTTCTAGAATTCGAGACCTACATTACAATGTCTGGGCACTAATGTATTTAGTATTTCCTCTTTGACAAAGATAAGGAAGAGTCTTCTGTGAGAATACTTAAAGATTATAAAGCCTTTACATGGCTGGGTGAGAGTGCCTTTATATGGCCTGTAATTCTAGCACTTTGGGAGGCCAAGGTGGGTGGGTCATTTCAGGTCAGGAGTTCAAGACCAGCCTGGTTAACATGGTGAAACTCTGCCTCTACTAAAAATGAAAAAAATTAGCCAGG